>NC_134690.1:134784004-135084004 GCF_050947455.1 Rhinoderma darwinii | reverse complement strand
TGCACGCGGTGAACAGCGTAAAAAAAACCGTAAAAAACGTTACCAGAGTTTCTGTTTTTTAGTCACTTTGCCCTACAAATATTAGAATAAAAAGTGATCAAAAAGTCGCACGTATCCAAAAATGGTACCTATAAAAACTATAGCTCGTCCCGCAAAAAACAAGCCCTCATACACCTCCGTCGACAAAAAAATTAAAACGTTATAGTTCTCACAACTTGGCGACAGAAAAAAAAATACATTCTTTTTACAAAAGTAATTTTATTGTGAAAAAAGTGGTAAAACATAAAAAAGTGCTATAAATTAGGTATCGCCGGAATCGTACTGACCCACAGAATAAAGTTAACATGTAATTTATAACGCATGGTGAACGCTGTATAAAAAAAACGAAAAAAGCTGTGCCAGAATTGCATTTTTTTGTTTACCTGGCATCCCCAAAAATAGGATAAAAGGTGATCAAAAAGTCACATGTACCCCAAAATGGTACCAATAATAACTACAGCTCATCCCAGAACAAACCAGCCCTCATACCGCTACGTCTATGAAAAATAAAATTAGTTATGGCTCCAATAAGTCAGGAAATAAAAAAATATGCAGTTGTGCCCGAGGGGAACATTTCTTCAGTTTGAAGAGGCGATTTATCAAGGACCTAAAATTAGGGAACCAGGAAAGGGAGGGCCCAAACATATACGCTGGAAGCAACGGTGCCCGTATTATACCAGGACAACACTTCCCAGCAAAATTCCTCAAACTACAAACGTGCAGAGTGTGGACCAAAAGGGGGATAAGAAATTACACCATTTATCAGTGCGACACTGGCCTGTGCGGAAAGGATTGCTTCACAGCGTAACACACATCTATGGATTATTTTATTTTTTTCATACCACCTGACTATGCCCCTTATATACTCCGCCCCGCTTACATGTACCCCCACATTATAAAACACCAGCAATACTCAAACAAATTTAGTACCAAGCAAAATCCGCTCTCCAAAAGCCAAATGGTGCTCCCTCGGCTCTGAACCCTACAGCGTGCCCAAACAGCAGTTTCCTTCAACATATATGGCATCGTCATACCCGGGAGAACCCTTTTAACAATTTTTGGGGTGTGTGTCTCCAGTGTCATAAGCTTGGCATGACATATTTGCCACTGAATGGCATATCTAGGGAAAAATATAAATTTTTAATTTGCACCATCCGCAGTGCATTCATTTATGGAAAAGACCTGTGGGGTGAAAATGCTCACTACACCTCTTAATAAATGCCTTGAGGGGTGCAGTTTCCATAATGGGGTCACTTCTCAGGGGTTTCTTTTTATTATTTCACATCTGAGCCTCTGCAGTTGTAAACCAATACTTTGTAAATCGCCAAATTAGGCCTCCACTCCGCATGGTACTCTTCACTCCTGAGCCCTGTCATATGTCCAGGCAAAAGATTAGGGCCACATGTAGGGTGTTTCTAAAACCGGGAAACACCGCATAATAATTAGAGGGCTGTCTTGTTATGGTGGCACAAGCCGGGCACCACATATTGGCATATCTATGGAAGAAAAGCCCATTTTCACTCTGCAACATCGAGTGAACACTAATTTCTACAAAACACCTGCAGGGTTAAAATGCTTACTACACCCCTTGGTAAATGCATTGAGGGGTGTCGTTTCCAAAATGGGGTCACTTCTGGGGGGTTTCCACTGTTTTGGGCCCACAGGCGCCCAGAAACCAATCCAGCAACATCTGTACTCCAAATGGCGGTCCTTTCCTTCTGAGCCCTGCCGTTTGCCCAAACAGCAGTTTATGACCACATATGGGGTATTGCCGTACTCGGGAGAAATTGCTTTACAAATTTTGGGTTCTTTTTTTCCTTTATTTGTTGAGAAAATGAAAAAATTTGCGCTAAAGCTACGTCTTATTGAAGAAAAAGGACTGTTTTTATTTTCACTGCCTAATTCTAATAAATTCTATGAAACATCTGTAGGGTCAAAATGCTTACTACACCCCTAGATGAATTCCTCAAGAGGTGTAGTTTCCTAAATGAAGTCCCTTTTTGGGCGTTTTCATTGTTTTGTCCCCTCAGGGGCTTTGCAAATGTGACCTGGCCTCCGCAAATCATTCCTGCTAAATGTGATCTCAAAAAGCCAAATAGTGCTCTTTCCCTTCTAAGCCCTGCCGTGTGTCCAAACAGCCGTTTATTACCACATGTGGGGTATTGTTTTACTCGGGAGAAATTGCTTTACAAATTTTGTGGTGCTTTTTCTCCTTCAGTCCTTCTGGAAATGAGAAAAAATTAGCTAAACCTAGATTTTTTTTGAAAAAATGTAGATTATTATTTTCAGGGCCTACTTCCAATATTTTCTGCAAAAAAACTGTGGGGTCAAATCGCTCACTATACCCCTAGATAATTTCCTCAATGGGTGTAGTCTCCAAAATGGGGTCACTTGTGGGGGGTTTCCACTGTTTTGTCCCCTCAGGGGCTTCGTAAATGTGACATGGCCTCCGCAAACCATTCCTGCTAAATGTGGACTCCAAAAGCCAAATGGCGCTCTTTCCCTTCTAAGCCCTGCCGTGTGTCCAAACAGCCGTTTATTACCACATGTGGGGTATTGTTTTACTCGGGAGAAATTGCTTTACAAATTTTACGGTGCTTTTTCTCCTTCAGTCCTTGTGGAAATGAGAATAAATTAGCTAAACCTACATTTTCTTTGAAAAAATTTAGATTATCATTTTCACAGCCTACTTCCAATAAATTATGCAAAAAACCTGTGGGGTTAAAACGCTCACTATACCCCTAGATAATTTCCTCAATGGGTGTAGTTTCCGAAATGGGGTCACTTGTGGGGGGTTTCCACTGTTTTGTCCCCTCAGGGGCTTTGTAAATGTGACATGGCCTCTCAAACCATTCCTGCTAAATTTGAGCTCCAAAAGCCAAACGGCGCTCTTTCCCTTCTAAGCCCTGAAAAAAAATCGCTAAACCTACATTTTCTTTGAAGAAATGTTGATTTTAATTTTCACGGCCTACTTCCAATAATTTCTGTAAAAAACCTGTGCGGTCAAAATGCTCACTACACCCCTAGATAATTTCCTTGAGGTGTCTAGTTTCCCAGATGGGGTCACTTTTGGGGTATTTTCACTGTTTTGGCACCGCAAGAGCCCTTCAAACCTGACATGGTGCCTAAAATATATTCTAACAAAAATAAGGCCCCAAAATCCACTAGGTGCTCCTTTGCTTCTGAGGCCGGTGCTTCATTCCAGTAGCACGCTACGACCACATGTGGGATATTACCTAAAACTGCAGAAACTGGGCAACAAATATTGAGTTGCATTTCTCTGGGAAAACCTTCTGTGTTATAAAAAAAATTGTATTAAAAATTTATTTCTGCAAAAAAATAATATTTGTAAATTTCACCTCTACTTTGTTTTAATTCCTGTGAAATGTGTAAAGGGTTAAGACATTTTCTAAATGCTGTTTTGAATACTTTGAGGGGGTGAAGTTTTTAAAATTTTTGGGGGTTTCTAATATATAAGGCCCTCAAAACCACTTCACAACTGAACTGGCCCCTGTAAAAATAGCCTTTTGAAATTTTCTTGAAAATGTGAGAAATTGCTGCTAAAGTTCTAAGCCTTGTGATGTCATAGAAAAATAAAAGGATGTTCAAAAAACGATGCCAATCTAAAGTAGACATATGGGGATGTTAATTAGCAACAATTTTGTGTGTTATAACTGCCTGTCTTACAAGCAGATACATTTAAATTGAGAAAAATGCTAATTTTTCACTATATTTTTGTGTTTTTCACAATTAAATACTGAATGTATCGACCAAATTTTACCACTGTCTTAAAGTCCAATGTGTCACGAGAAAACAATCTCAGAATCGCCCGGATAGGTGAAAGCATTTCGACGTTATTACCACATAAAGTGAAACATGTCAGATTTGAAAAATGAGGCTCTGTCAGGAAGGTCAAAAGTGGCTAAAGAGGGAAGGGGTTAATAATAAGCATTTTGTAAGGGGAAAAAGTGGGTTTTTCATTTTTTGTTTACTTTTTTTACTAGTCCCACCAGGGGACTTCACTATGCGATCATCCGATCACTTTTATAATACACTGCAATACTTTTGCAAAAAGTGTAAAACGGACAAGCATCTGCTAGGCTATGCCTCTGTCATGGCCTAGCGGGCATAACTAGTGGCAGAACTTGGGGCTTTTATTAGGCACCCGGCTGCCATGGAAGACACCGGCACTCTACGATCACACGCAGGATGCTGGTGGGGTGAGAGAGGGAGCCCCTTCCCTCTCTTTAAAACCACTCATGCTGCGCTCGCCATTGAGCGCCACATCTGAGGGGTTAAACGAGTGAGATAGATGCCGATATTGATCTCGCACGTTAGAGCAGGGCTCCTCCCTGCTCTCTGCTCTCAGCTATCTCTGGTAGCCGAGAGCAGGGAGATTTAATGGCTCCCTGCGCTGTAAAAAGGCTAATGCATCGGAATAAAGCCCATTATTGGCTGCCGTAAAAAAAACACTAATGGGCGGTCACTAACAGGTTAACACTGATGAATACCTTAAGCAAAACAATGCACAACATCACAAGGTTTATATCATCAATGGCTGGTTCTAGGAACATAAGGATGAGATTATTTTGCTTTGGTGGCCTACACAGTTCCTAGATCTTATCCCCATAGGTATCTTCAAGAATAATGGAACAAGCTGTGTTCTTTCACAACCTAGTCTGCACATGGCCTCCCTGTCATTATGGTATGAACATGTCTGGTGCACATCTTGTAGACTTTATACCACAATGCATTGGGGGTAAGGCTGGAGGCAATAAAAGAAGTACCTTGCTACTAAATTCACATAATAAATTGGTAGCTTCGTGTAATTGATCATATTCAAAATGATTTGGGAAAACATAGGATAATTGAAAAGACTAATTCATCAAATATCAACCACATATAAACCACTTACAAAACGAAAGATTGAAATCCTTATTTATACCAAAACCTTACAACCAACTTAATACCAACAAGGTGATATAAATAACATTTCAACCAAAACATATAGATGAAAAGAAAAAAGTCTTAAAAGTATAAAACATAAAAAGTAAATATTTTCTCTCTCCAAACTACTCTCAAGGTCTTTTGGACTGGAGGGTTGGGGAATACTGTAGGAAAAATTGTTTGGGAAGTTTGAGACAAGTATATCGCATTTAATCTTTTTATTTATTTTTGTAAGTTTTGTAAAAGAAAAATAAATTAATATAAAAAAAAGAATAGCTGACAAAATATTTAACCAAGATAGTCCAGGACTGTGTCTAATCGGGATTTTTAGCTGAGTTTTGAGGATTTCTAAGAGTATATAGAGGTTGTATTTGTTTATGGGATTTAGCAGACTGATGGACAAGTAGCATTGGGGCTGGAGATATATAAAGTAACACTACAACAGCATTGAGCACAGACATTACATCTCCAGGAAACAAGAGTTGAGTATTCAGTCTTACCAGACAATTCTCCCAGTTTTCTTGCAGTCGCTGCCTCCATATCTCTTTATCATTTGTGTGTGTCCTTTCTTGGAAGAGATGCGCCTCTCCTCTTATTACTAGTTCATCCTCAGTCAGCCCTTTGCTCATATAAAATGTATGCACATGTTAAAAGTATAAACAGCTGAAACGTATTCATCTGCTAATATTAATAATAGGGAACGTTACATGGTTTTGGTTGAGTGGATAAACAATTTAGTAAGACTTTAGCAAATGTTTTTATGCAGATAACAGGTTTAGTTTCTTACTTTACCTTCTCTCACTCTAGGACAACGAATTTGAGTCCCCTGTACATCATGTTCTTTCAACTTGTGCCAAGTTAGATATTTGAACGCATCACATGGAAGCTATAAAAGCAGAGAAGAAAGAGAGCTAATTATGTTTTGAAGTGTTTTCATGTGAATTCACGGAACACTTGAAAATGACTAAACCACGGAAAGCAACACCTTGAAATCACCAAAGTCACACAAGGACAATTGAGATTAAATATGCAAGTAAAAGTTACCTTTGTTTTGATTTAAAGTAAATCACTGAATTCAGTATGTGCACCCTTATGCCATTTGACATGAAAATGAATCTAATCAAACTTCATCCCTTCATACAAACACTCTCTTCATGGGCTCAGTACAGCTCTTGGACAGATTTGATCTATTCATTGATGATGTGCATATTATAGGACATAACGAATATATAAATGTTAAGAAGAACACACAATGAAATATCAGCACTACCCTAACAATAATGCCTCTTGTATATATTCCATATTCCTTATAAATGGTAAGCTCATTTGGGCATTGCTCCTAAGTATATTGTAAACACTGTTTTATTTGTCTGTACTACACTTTTTTTTTGTAATGTTACAATGTGTTTCCCCAATAATGTACTCTATAAAACACTACAATTGGATAGCGCTATATAAATAAATAATAGTCATTTCCTCCAATTTAAATGGTTTGTCCGGTGTAGAGCATCTGAGCATGATAACAGGAAGGTTCCCCAGTTGGGAGACTTCTCTATTAGTTAAACTGGAGAGTCTCAACTCTTGCCATTGGAGGACAGCAGAAGCCCAATGAATTCAAAGGGTCTCCTGCAATGGTTCTGCTTCAAAAGTAGAATTTAGGTTTTGGTACCATTTAGTAACAGTTAAGTGTCAGGGCTACAAGTATAGAGACACACAGTGATATTTATTTCCCGTTACATGTATAGAGCCAAAATATTCAGCAGTGCTATACAGTGAGCCCAAATAGATCTCACACTCCATCTTCTCCATATCACAGACACAGCAGGGCCAATTTCACCCTATGTTAGAATCGCTACAAGGCAACACCATACAACATAGTTATCTTTTTATATATACATATATATATATATATATATATATATATATATATATATATATATATATATATATATATATATATATATATATAATGTATATTTATTTACACAAACTGCTCAGCCATAATATTAAAACCACCTGCCTATAATTGTGTAGGTCCCCCTTATGCCAAGACCTCTATGTACCATGGTACCAAAACATTAGCAGCAGTTATTTTAAGTCCTGTAAGTTGTGAGGTGAGGCTTCCATGGATCGTACTTGATTTTCTAGTACATCCCACAGATGCTCAATCAGATTAAGATCTGGGAAATTTGGAAGCAAAGTCAAAACCTTTTTCCATTGCTCCATGGTCCAGTTCTGATGCTCACATGCCGATTATGCAGATTGTAGACACTTTCAGTAGTAGACATGAGTTGGCATGGACACTCTGACTGGTCTGAAGCTACGCAGCCCCAAGGCGCAAGTTGCGATGCAATGTGTGTCTGACACCTTTCTATCATACCCAGCATTAACATTGTCAGCACTTTGTGCTACAGTAGCTCTTCTTTGGAATCAGACCAGGCGGGCTAGCCTTTGCTCCCCACATGTAATAATGATGGCATCCTTGACCCTGTCACTGGTTCACTAGTCGCCCTTCCCTCGACTACTGTTGGTAGGTATAACCACTCCTTACTGGGAACACTCTACAAGACCTGCTTGTGGGAGATGCTCTATCCCAGTCATCTGCCATCACAAATTGACCCAAGTCCAAGTCGTTCAGATCCTTACACCTGCCCATTTCTCCTGCTACCAACACATCAACTTCAAGAACCGAGTGTTCACTTGCTGCCTAATATATCCCACCCTATGGCAGGTGCCATTATAACAAGATAATCAATGTTATTCACTTCACCTGTCAGTGGTTTCAATGTTATCAATGTTATGGCTAATCCGTTTGAGTGTATAGATATACATATACAGTACTGTGCAAAAGTTGTAGGCAGTTGTGGAAAAATGCTGCATAGTAAGAATGCTTTCAAAAATAGAAGTGTTAATACTTTTTTATCAATTAACAAAATGTAAAAAGTAGATGAACAGAAGATAAATTTAAATCAAATCAATATTTGGTGTGATCACCCTTTTCCTACAAAACAGCCTTAATTCTTCTAGGTACACTCGGCAGGGAGGTTGTTACAAACATCTTGGAGAACTAACCACAGATCTTCTGTGGATATAGGCTTCCTCAAATCCTTCTGTCTCGACAGACTCGATAATGTTGAAATCAGGGCTCTGTGGGGGCCTTATCATTACATACAGGGCTCCTTGTTCTTCTTTATACTGAGGACAGTTCTTAAAGACATTGTTTCGTTTGGGGTCATTGTCCTGCTGCAGAATAAATTTGGAGCCAATCAGATGCCTCACTGATGGTATTGCATGATGGATAAGTATCTGCCTGTATTTCCCAGCATTGAGGACACCATTAATCCTGACCAAATCCCAACTCCATTTTCAGAAATGCAGCCCCAAACTTGCAATGAACCTCCACCATGCTTCACTGTTGCCTGCAAACACTCATTATTGTAACGCTCTCCAGCCCTTCGGCAAACAAAGTGCCTTCTGTTACTGTAATGATGGGGGTAGGGAAACAGACAACTGAGCCCTAATCTACCCGCCACTCAGTCCCTGCCTACTTGCAACGACCCGCCCTAGGCGACGGGGTACAACTGGGCAACGGTCCCTACGCTCAGTAAGTGCACGACAGACAAACAGACAAGGGTACACAGAAGCTAAGGGAAATGGGGCAGTTGCCCACGGCAACACCGTGAGCAACAAGAGTGGTGAACGAGCCGAGTCAAACCAGGAGTGTACGAGGTACCAAACGCAGAGCAGGAGAGTAGTGAACAAGCCGAGTCAAACCAGGAGTGTACGAGGTACCAAACGCAGAGCAGGAGAGTAGTCAGTAAGCCAGGGTCAATATGAAGCAGGGTCAAATAGTTCAGAAGCTGCAGCAGGGCCAGGAAACCAAACGAGAAGAATCACAAGCAGGGAGGAACAGGAAAGGCAGGTATAAATAGACAGAGGGCGGGAGCTAGCTACATCTGGCCAAGCTGTGATAGGCTCTCCCACTCCTAAGCCTGCCATGCTGAGTGGTGGAAGATGGAGTCAGTCTCACAGACATAGAAGCAGGTGCAGACCGATTACCTATGGGCGTAGACACAGAAGCTGTGCCTGGCAGATCCTTTAAAATACCCCCCCTTTTATGAGGGGCCACCGGACCCTTTCTAGGTGGACCTGGTTTATTGGGGAAACGAATGTGGAACCTCCTGACCAATACCCCAGCGTGAACATCCCGGGCGGGTACCCAAGTCCTCTCCTCAGGCCCGTATCCTCTCCAATGGACCAGGTACTGGAGGGAGCCTAGGACCATCTTGCTGTCCACAATCTTGGCCACCTCGAATTCCACCCCCTCAGGGGTGAGAACGGGGACAGGAGGTTTCCTCGAGGGAGCCAAGGACGGGGAGCAGCGTTTAAGGAGGGAGGCATGAAACACGTCGTGTACTCGAAAAGATGGGGGCAACTCCAGTCGGAAGGAGACAGGATTGAGGACTTCAATGACCTTGTACGGCCCTATAAACCGGGGAGCAAACTTCTTGGACGGGAGCTTAAGGCGCAAGTTCTTAGACGATAGCCACACCAGATCCCCGACCATAAACAAGGGGTTAGCAGAACGTCTTCTATCTGCCTGAGTTTTTTGTATGCTCTGGGACGCCTCTAGGTTCTTCTAAACCTGGGCCCAGACTGTGCACAGTTCCCGATGAACGACCTCTACCTCGGGATTGTTGGAACTACCAGGTGAAACGGAGGAGAACCGTGGATTAAACCCAAAATTACAGAAAAAGGGGGAGACCCCTGACGAGTTACTGACCCGGTTATTAAGGGAAAATTCGGCGAGGGGAATGAATGAGACCCAATCATATTGACAGTCAGAGATAAAACACCTTAAATATTGTTCTAGAGACTGATTAGTCCTCTCAGTTTGGCCATTAGTTTCAGGATAGAAGGTAGAGGAGAAGGACAGATCAATCTCCAACTTTTTACAGAAGGCTCTCCAAAACAAAGAAATAAATTGTACCCCTCTGTCAGAAACAATATTGACAGGGACCCCATGGAGATGCAGGATGTGTTTGACAAACAAGGTAGCTAATGTCTTAGCATTGGGTAGTTTCTTGAGGGGCACAAAGTGGCACATCTTACTGAAGTGGTCTACTACAACCCACACCACCGACTTGCCTTGAGATGGAGGCAAATCGGTGATAAAATCCATGGAGATATGGGTCCAAGGTCTCTGGGGAATGGGCAAAGAACGTAGTAAGACCGCTGGTCGGGACCTGGGAGTCTTGGACCTAGCACAAACCTCATAAGCGGCGACGTAGGCCTTAACGTCTTTAGGCAACCCAGGCCACCAATAGTTTCTGGCAATGAGGTGCTTGGTACCCAGGATGCCTGGATGACCAGATAGTGCGGAGTCATGATTTTCCCTAAGTACCCTTAGCCGGAATTGCAGGGAAACAAACAGCTTGTTCTCAGGAAGGTTCCCGGGAGCTGAACCTTGATCAGCCGCAATTTCAGAGACTAAATCAGAATCAATAGAGGAACTGATTATACCTGGAGGCAAAATACAAGCAGGATCTTCCTCCGAAGGAGGGCTGGCCATGAAGCTACGCGACAGTGCATCAGCCTTAATATTTTTAGACCCAGCCCTATAGGTAACCAAAAAGTTGAATCTGGTAAAAAATAACGCCCATCGAGCTTGTCAAGGGTTTAGCCTCCGGGCATATTCTAGGAAAACAAGATTCTTGTGGTCGGTAAGGACCGTTACCTGGTGCCTAGCCCCCTCCAGGAAGTGGTGCCACTCTTCAATTGCCCATTTAATGGCTAAGAGTTCGCGGTTGCCAATATCATAGTTACTCTCAGTGGGCGAAAACTTCCTGGAGAAGTAGGCACAGGGATGGAGATGGGTGAGGGACCTGGTACCCTGGGACAAGACAGCCCCCACTCCCACCTCGGATGCGTCAACCTCCACGATAAATGGCTCCATTTGGTTGTGCTGAACCAGCACAGAGGCCGAGATAAAGCACTTCTTAAGGACCTCAAAAGCCTGGACAGCCTCAGGAGGCCAGTGAAGGAGATCAGCACCTTTGCGAGTGAGGTGCGTAAGAGGCTTAGCGATGACCGAGAAGTTAGCAATAAATCTCCTGTAATAATTAGCGAACCACAAGAAGCACTGTAACGCCTTCAGGGAGGCAGGTTGGACCCATTCCGCCACAGCCTGGACCTTGGCGGGGTCCATGCAGAATTCATGAGGAGTGAGGATTTGACCCAAAAATGGTATCTCCTGCACCCCAAACACACATTTTTTGGTCTTCGCAAACAGTTTGTTTTCCCGAAGGACCTAGGGCACCTTCCTGACATGCTCAATGTGGGAGGACCAGTCCTTGGAAAACACAAGTATGTCATCAAGGTACACTACAAGAAATACCCCCAGGTAATCTCTTAAAATCTCATTTATGAAATTCTGGAAGACCGCGGGAGCGTTACACAACCCAAAGGGCATGACGAGGTATTCGAAATGACCTTCGGGCGTGTTAAACGCAGTCTTGCACTCATCCCCCTCTTTGATGCGGATAAGGTTATACGCCCCCCGTAGATCAAACTTAGAGAACCATTGGGCCCCCTGAACCTGATTAAAGAGATCAAAGGAAGGGGATACTGGTTCCTTACAGTGACCTTATTCAAGTTACGGTAGTCAATGCATGGCCTAAGACCACCATCCTTCTTCCCTACGAAGAAGAAGCCAGCACCTACCGGAGAAGTAGAGGGGCGAATGTAACCCTTGGCCAGGCATTCCTGGATATACTCTCTCATGGCTTCACGTTCGGGACAAGAGAGATTAAATATCCTACCCTTAGGTGGCTTAGCTCCTGGTACCAAATCGATAGCGCAATCGTATTCTCTATGAGGAGGTAACACTTCGGAGGCTTCCTTAGAGAAAACATCAGCGAAGTCCTGAACAAACTCAGGTAGCGTGTTCACCTCCTCAGGGGGAGAAATAGAATTAACAGAAAAGCATTCATTACCCCATTTGGTAATCTCCCCAGTATTCCAGTCAAACGTGGGATTATGCAACTGCAACCAGGGAAGGCCTAAAACCAAATCGGACGATAATCCCTGCATCAACAGTACAGAGCACTGCTCCAAATGCTTGGAGCCAACAAGGAGTTCAAAAACAGGGGTATGCTGTGTAAAATAACCATTAGCAAGAGGAGTGGAGTCGATACCCACTACCGGGACAGGTTTAGGCAAATCAATCAAAGGCATAGCTAGAGACATCCACAGACATGATATTAGCAGAAGACCCTGAATCCACGAAGGCACTGCCGGTAGCAGACCTACCACCAAAAGAGACCTGAAAGGGAAGCAAGATTTGATTACGTTTCATATTTACGGGAAATACCTGTGCGCCCAAGTGACCTCCCCGATGATCACTTAGGCGCGGAAGTTTTCCGGCTGCATATTCTTACGCCTAGGACAGGTGTTCACTTGATGCTTGTCATCCCCACAATAGAAGCAGAGACCATTCTTCCTGCGGAACTCTCTACGTTGTCGGGGGGACACGGAGGCCCCGAGTTGCATAGGTACCTCCGAGTCTTCTGTGGAAGAGCGAAGCAACGGGACCTCGGGAGGCATCATGGGGGAGTCAGAGGGGAAAACACAAAAACGTTCAAGTTGTCGTTCCCTGAGACGTCGGTCAAGTCGTACCGCTAAAGCCATAACCTGGTCTAGGGAGTCAGAAGAGGTATAGCTAACTAGCAGGTCTTTCAGGGCGTTCGACAGACCCAACCTAAACTGGCACCTTAAGGCAGGGTCATTCCACCGAGAAGCTACGCACCACTTCCTAAAGTCAGAACAATACTCCTCAACAGGTCTCTTACCCTGACGTAAGGTCACCAGCTGACCTCGGCAAAGGCAGTCCTGTCAGTCTCGTCATAAATGAGTCCGAGAGCAGAAAAGAAACGATCAACGGAGGAAAGTTCAGGGGCGTCAGGAGCCAAGGAGAAGGCCCATTCTTGGGGCCCTTCCTGGAGCCGGGACATAATTATACCCACCCGCTGGCTCTCAGAA
Source organism: Rhinoderma darwinii (assembly GCF_050947455.1). Lineage (NCBI taxonomy): Eukaryota > Metazoa > Chordata > Amphibia > Anura > Rhinodermatidae > Rhinoderma > Rhinoderma darwinii. The sequence goes on along the minus strand of NC_134690.1, from coordinate 135,070,978 downwards.
CCTGAGGAGTGGGGCTTTAAGCGAAAATAGAGCCTACAACTCTCCCGAAAGGAGAGAAAAGTCTTCCGGTCCCCTGAGAACTGGTCAGGCAACTTGAGGTGGGGTTCAAGAGGTGAGGTGAGGGGCACTAACCTGGTAGCGTCAGGCTGGTTGACCCTCTGAGCCAGGGCCTGGACCTGTAGGGAGAGACCCTGCATTTGCTGAGCCAGGGTCTCAAGGGGGTCCATAGAAGTGTGAGGGACCAGGGTAGACTAGGTATATGGGCTTGTGATTATGTAATGATGGCGGTAGGGAAACAGACAAGTGAGCCCTAATCTACCCGCCACTCAGTCCCTGCCTACTTCCAACGACCCGCCCTAGGCGACGGGGTACAACTGGGCGCCGGTCCCTACACTCAGTAAGTGCACGACAGACAAACAGACAAGGGTACACAGAAGCTAAGGGAAATGGGGCAGTTGCCCACGGCAACACCGTGAGCAACTAGAGTGGTGAACGAGCCGAGTCAAACCAGGAGTGTACGAGGTACTAAACGCAGAGCAGGAGAGTAGTGAACAAGCCGAGTCAAACCAGGAGTGTACGAGGTACCAAACGCAGAGCAGGAGAGTAGTCAGTAAGCCAGGGTCAATATGAAGCAGGGTCAAATAGTTCAGAAACTGCAACAGGGCCAGGAAACCAAACGAGAAGAATCAAAAGCAAGGAGGAACAGGAAAGGCAGGTATAAATAGACAGAGGGCGGGAGCTAGCTCCGTCTGGCCAGGCTGTGATAGGCTCTCCCACTCCTTAGCCTGCCATGCTGAGTGGTGGAAGATGGAGTCAGTCTCACAGACATAGAAGCAGGTGCAGACTGATTACCTATGGGCGTAGACACAGAAGCTGTGCCTGGCAGATCCTTTACAGTTACATTCAAATAATTAACATTTTGACTCGTCAGTCCAGAGCATCTACTGCCGTTCTTCTGCACCCCAGTTTCTATGTTTTCGTGCATAGTTGAGACACTTGGCCTTCTTTCCACGTCAAAGGTATGGCTTTTTGGCCGCAACTCTTCAATGAAGACCACTGTTTGTCCAGACTTCTCCGAACAGTAGGTGGGTGTACCTGGGTCTCTCTGGTTTCTGCCAGTTCTGAGCTGATGGCACTGCTGGACATCTTCCAATTTCAGAGGAAAGTAAGCATGATGTGTCTTTGATCTGCTGCATTAAATTTATTTTGCCGACCGCTGCGTCTACAGTCCTCAATGTTGCCCATTTCTTTCTGCTTCTTTAAAAGAGCTTGAACAGCACATCTTGAAAACACAGTCTACCTACCTTGTGTCTTGTTGCTGTGTTCAGTTTTGCCATGGTGGACCTGTCACATTAAACAGTCTTCCACAAGCTCACCTTTTTAGCAGAGTTTGGATATTCCTCACATGGTTTAAAAGGGGTTTTCCATGTGGGACATTTATGACATATCCACAGGATGTAAGATAGATGCGGATCCCACCTCTGGGACCCACACCTATCTCTAGAACGGGACCCCTAAACCCCATTCTACCTCGTTGTGTTCCGGTTGATTTGCGACCATGAAGGAGAAAACAAAAGATGCAGATCCCACCTCTACGCCCCTAAACCCTGTTCTAGCTTTTTGTGCTCACACTGACTCTACCTGAATACATGGTCAGGTGTTATGGAAATAGCGTAACTCGCTGAGCTATGCTGTTTCCATAAGCCATATAGACCTGAAGGGCAGTTACGGAAACAGCATAGCTCGCATGCTACGCTGCTTCCGTAACTGCCATTCACTACTATTGGAGTTACGGAAACAGCATAGCTCAGCGAGTTACGCTATTTCCGTAACTCCGGACCATGTGATCAGGTAGTGGCCAGGAGTCAGCATGAGCACAAAAAGCTAGAACAGGGTTTAGGGGGTTTAGAGGTGGGACCCGCATCTATCTTACATTTATGACATATCTTGTGGATATGTCATAAATGTCCCTTGTGAGAAAACCCCTTTAAGACACACCACAATCTCAAGTTTCCAACATACCTTTCAGAAATGGATCAGCCTTCTCTCCAATTAGCCTTTACAGAAGTTTGACATTATTTTCCTTTACTGCCTTGAAAAAAAGATTGCCATATCCACAGGATATGTCATAAATGTCACATAGATGCGCGTCCTACCTCTGGGACCCACACCTACCTCTAGAACGGGGCCCTAAACCCCATTCTACCTCTTTGTGTGTCGACTGATTTCCAACCATGAAGGTCTGATTTCCGACCAGAGGTGGGACCTGCATCTATCTGACATTTATGACATATCCTGTGGATATGTCATAAATGTCCCTCGTGGGAAAACCACTTTAAGCCTCCTACACAGCTGTTTCTGTTACAGTTAATGACTGTGTTTCAACCTACAAATGAAAATGATGATCATTAACACTTGTTTGCTATAATTAGTTAACCATTAGTTAACCATATACCTGACTATAATCCTACAAAATCCATGACTTTGTGCAAGCGTACCTAGAAAAATTGATGCTGTTTTGGAGGTAGAGGGTGGTCACACAAAATATTGATTTGATTTAGATTTCTCTTCTGTTCATCCCCTTTGTATTTTGTTAATTAATAATAAAAAAAACTATTAACACTTCTATTTTTGAAAGCATTTTTACTTTGCAGTATTTTTACACAATTGCCAAAAAGTTTTGCACAGTACTGTATATATGTATTATTTATTGCTTTTAAATAATGATTAACAAAATGACATATAAGAAAATCAAAAGACTTTACTAAATACTTATATAACGTGTGAAATATTGTCTATGGCTAATTATACACTGACACGTGCATTTCAGCGAACCCTCCACTGCCAAACAAGATTGTACTTGGTTGTTTTATTTATACTGTCAACAAATGTCTGTTTTCTGAAAATTAAATGTCAAAAGGTTTTCTTATGTTTAATCAACAGTACACTTGGGATAGTCTGTTTACTACTTAATTTCAGCTATTTTGTGAGGAATGAAAGGTAAGTACACAGAGAACAACAGAAGTAAACATAAAGAGGACACATGCTCTGTTTTCACTAGGCCTATTGGAGATGTAATAATTTCCCCTGTAATCTTCTTCAAGTGTTTATTATTAGGCAGAACAAGTCTTTGCTTATAGGCAGCCAGGGCCGGCCTTAGGGGTGTGTGACCTGTGCCATTGCACAGGGCGCATCACTCCAGCAGGTGGAAAGGGAAGCTGCGCTGTTGTTTGTTTCAGAAGTGCACAGGCCTCAGTTGTCACATTTCTGCCCGGGCGCTTCTTAAATCAGTGGCGCCGCTACCGCTGTAGCAGCCATAGCGGCTGCTAGCGGCAACACCAGGTATGAGGTCGCCCATGCTGCCCGTCCGGGCGCCCCCCCCATGGCCGGTGAAGCCCCTAGCAACCGCTGTGGTGGCGACGCCACTATGGCAGAGCACTATCCCTGCTCTGCTATCTACTAACGTCACTGTAACTCCCTGAAGGAGCGGAATCCCCGTGTGGCGGGGATTCTGCTCCTGGACGGAGCACTTCATGTCTCTGTCCATATATGGACAGTGATATCAGCGGCAACTCCTGAAGCGGAATGCCCGTCCACAGCGTTCCACTCCAGGAGAACCAGTGACGTCACTGTCCATAAATGGACACAGACGACAGGGGCTTCTCCTGGAGTGGAATCCACAGTCACAGCGCCGGCAACGCTGTGGAGGGGGATTCCACTTCAGGAGTTGCCCCTGATGTCACTGTCCATATATGGAAAGAGACATCAAGCGGAGCGTTCCAGGAGCGGAATCCCCGGCCACAGAGGGATTCCACTCCTTCAGGGAGCTACAGTAGCAGTATCTACAGGAAGGGGGGTGGGTGCTATCTACAAGGGGGCTGTTGGCTGTGTGGCACTACCTACAAGGGAACTGTGTGGCACCACATACAAGGGGGCTGTGTGGCACTACCTACCAGGGGGCTGTGTGGCACTACCTACCAGGGGGCTGTGTGACACTACCTACAAGGGGGCTGTGTGCCATTTCCTACAGGGTGCTGTGTGGCACTACCTACAAGGGGCTGTGGGGCACCATCTACAGGGGGCTGTGTGGCATTACCTACAAGGGGGCTGTGTGGCACTACCTACAAGGGGGCTGCAGGCTGCGACACCAGGCATGAGGAGAACCAGGAGAACCAGTAACGTCACTGTCCATAAATGGACACAGACGACAGGGGCTTCTCCTGGAGTGGAATCCCCGGTCACAGCGTCGGCAACGCTGTGGACGGGGATTCCGCTTCAGGAGTTGCCCCTGATGTCACTGTCCATATATGGACAGAGATATCAAGCAGCGCGCTCCAGGAGCGGAATCCCTGGCCACAGGGGGATTCCGCTCCTTCAGGGAGCTACAGTGGCGCTATCAACAGGAAGGGGGGTGGGTGCTATCTACAAGGGGGCTGTGGGCTGTGTGGCACTACCTAAAATGGGACTGTGTGGTACTATCTACAAGGCGACTGTGTGGCTTGTCGTCTGTGTTTTCACCATTGACTTCAATGGGTGTCTGGGTGCGTCAAATACACCAATATGGGACATGCATTGAGTTTCAAGCAATGGACACCCGCTGTGTGAAGACTCACGGATGTGTGAATGGCCCCATTGAAATCAATGGGTCCATGTGCTGTGCATTGTTTCAATGCACAGCACACAGACGAGAATCACGCTCATCTGAATGAGCCCTAAGTCTATTATGTGTGATACTGTCTGCTGGGGCCCTGTATCTAAGCCTTTCATGTGTGATACTGTCTGCTGGGGCCATGTATCTAAGTCTATCATGTATGATACCGTCTGCTGAGACAATGCATCCAATTCTATCCAGCGGTGTAGCTATAGAAGCCTCAGTCTTGTGGATATGCTATCTCTGATATGTATTATTTTTTGAATTTTTTTTTTTTGGGGGGGTAAATATATGTCTTGTTGCTGATCTTTTAAAACCAAAGCAATTCCCCTGAAGGACACGCTTGAATAAGGTGGATGTGAATTGGCAAGTTGGCTTATACTGTTCAATCAAAGTGTGTACTGAAAACCTCAAATTCGTTAGCAGCAATACATCAGCAACCTACTGATACTGCAAGGAAGATGGTACTGTATGTTGCTGAGTTTGAAATGCTGCATTTTATTTACATTTCTTACAATTGACAAAATATGTAACTTTAGATTGCCTATACATTTAACTAAGGTTATGTTCATGGGCAAAACTCTTTAACCCCTTAACTACAAGTCACAAATATATCCGTCATTAGCGGGTGTTTTTTGTTCCTACATCATGACGGATATATCTGCTACTTATGTGGGTAGTGCAATGTTACCCAAGAGATCACCAGTTGGAGCACGGCTGTTATACACAGCCAGGTTCCTGCCGCAACTGCCGGAATTAGAGAGAACTCCAATTCCTGCAGTTTAACCCCTTAGATGCCGCGGTCAATAGTGGTATCGAAGTGTTTGACAGAGCGAGAGAGAGGCTCCCTCTGTCAACCCATCGGCACACCGCGACGCAATCCCGGGGCATGATGAGTTACCATGGCAGCCGGGGGTCTTCCATCAGTAACTGCCTATTAGGCTATGCCAGACGCATGTCCTAATAGGTTACCTGTTAGTGGTACTAAATATTGCAAAGCATAATACAAGCGATCAAAGAATCGCTGCTTTAAAGGCTATGTACACCTTTGTAATAGTTTTTCTTTTTTTTTTAAATAAAAATGTCTATCAGTGTGTTTTGTGCCACTTTCTAAATACTTTTTATTAAAAATTATTTTTACTTTTGAGATACAACTGCTTTGTATTCTGTACACAGGGCAGCTGTATCGTGTGCTGAGACCTGAATCCGTCAGGTCAGCGGCACTGACGAGTTTAATGTCAGCGGGTCAATATTTTGTAAGGGGGAAAAGTGGGTTTTTCATTTTTTTTACTTGGGACTTTTATTTAATTATTACAAACTTTATTAAACTTATTTGAAACAGTTTTTTAGTCTCACTATGGGACTGCACTGTGTGATATTTTGATCATTTTTATAATACACTGCAATACTTCTGTATTGCAGTGTATTATGTCTGTCTGTAAAATTGACAGGCATCTGTTAGGCCATGCCTCTGGCATGGCCTAACGGCATTTACTAAAGGCAGACCTTTGTAAAGCCACAGGCTGCAATAGAAACCATTAGCACCCCGCTCAGATGCGGTGGTCGCTGTTGACCGCCGCATCTGAGTGGTTAAACATGATCAGAGACTACTGCTAGAGGTCTCCGATCGATGCCCTGAAGCCAGAGGCAGTTAGCAACAGCCTGGGCTTCAGGAGAAGCCCGCCTGATGCGGGAAAGCTTCTTCTGAAGAAACACTATACCCCTGTCGTTAAGGGGTTAAAGGGGTTGTCCATGACCGGACAACTGATGACCTATTATTAGATTCCTTTAAAAATCGCTCACTGTAAATAAAAAAAAACTACATATTAGGTACCGCCACAATCGTAACAACCCATAGAACAAACATAACATGTTTTATTGTGCAAAAGTACTAAAACTTATAAAAAGACTACATATTTGGTATGGCCGCATTCATACCTATATGTAGAATAAAGTTAACATGTTTATTAACCGCACAGTAAACAGCAAAAAATTAACTCCTCAAAAAACAATGGCAGAATTGATTTTTTGCATGCTCTTCCAAAGTAAATGAACAAAAGCTAAATCAATATATTATATGTACCACAAAATGGTTTTATTGAAAAATACAAGTTGTATAAAAAAAAAAAAAAAGGGAATGTGAGGATGAAAAAAATTTAAGAAAATGGTTTGGTCATTATGGCCCAAACAGGCCTGGTCATTAAGGGTTTACCAAATGAATCATATACTTCATAGCCCTAGAAGGAGATGTTTTCTGGTATTATGGAGTAGAGATTACATTTTCCTAGAAAAGAAGAGAGTGCAAAGCAAGAAGATGTTTAGCTTCACTCCAGTCTGTGAACGGCTTATCTTCTTAGAAGTATACATATGGAAATGGGAAAATACTCACCGGAGACGAAATGCCGGAATCACAGCTCTGCTGCAGTGCTCTTCTGTTACTAGACAAGACTGGTAAAGATGTGTTGGTTTCGCTTAGATCAGAGCAGTGCGATGAATAGGATTTAGAGAAGCTATTACTGCTTGTGTTCACACCTGAGGAGCTGAAGAGATAATATTATAGGCAGAGCATGGAAATCACAAGCTATGCTTCATTTCAGCATTATATTCCTAGTCTACACGCTTGTCCCTCAAACAGATGTCTGTCTTCTGGCAATGCATTATATTTCATTTCACAAAGCACATCATTTGTAAAGTTCCGTCTTAGTATAAACAACTGGAGAAAATGGAAGCTGAAACTGTCTTTCCTATTCTTTATCATTTATTTCTGAGACCTGTAATAAAAGTGTGGCATGGTTTCTTTCTGCATGAGGTTATGAATTGATCAAATGTCCCTGAGGCTCCTGGGCCCCAATGCAGAATTTGGGCCCCCCACCTACCATGTGCCATTTTTAATGTTGATGTTTTCTTAAGTAGCATAGGGACCGTTAGGCCTGGTAGCAACTGCTACCTCTGCATCTCTTATGGCTACACCATGAACAATGATGATATATAACCTGAATCAAGGGTGTAGCTTGAACCTCCTGTTTCCCAATGTAAAATCGGTATCACTTTACAGTAAAATGTCCTCTGACATGGCAGATGGGACTTTGGAGAATGTTATGTAAAAATACTCAAAGGAGAAGATATATAGTACTGTGCAGAACTTTGGAAAAATGCTACAAAGTAAAAATGCTTTAAAAAAAATAGAAGTGTTAATATTTTTTTATCAATTAACAAAATGCAAAGTGATTGAACAGAAGAGAAATCGAAATCAAATCAATATTTGGTGTGACCACCCTTTTCCTTCAAAACAGCATCAATTCTTCTAAGTACACTTGCACACAGTTTTTTAAGGAAATCGGCAGGGAGCTTGTTCCAAACATCTTGGAGAACTAACCATAGATCTTCTTTGGATGTAGGCTTCTTCTAATGCTTCTATCTCTTCATGTAATCCCAGGCAGACTGATTAATGTTGAGATCAGGGCTTTTTGGGAGCCATATCATCACTTCCAGGGCTTCTTTAAACAGAAGATCATTCTTAATGACATTGGCTGTATGTTTGGGGTCATTGTCCTGCTGCAGAATAAATTTGGAGCCAAATGAGACGCCTCCCTGATGGTATTGCCTGATGGATACAGTAAGTATCTGCCTGTATTTTTCAGCATTAAGGACACCATTAAACCAAATCCCTAACTCCATATTTTGAAATGCAGCCCCAAACTCACAAGGAACCTACACCATGCTTCACTGTTGCCTGCACACACTCTGCATTTTACAGTACCACTCTCCAGCTCTTCGGCGAACAAACTGCCTTCTGTTACAGGCAAATATTTCAAATTTTGACTCATCAGTCCAGAGCACCTACTGCCATTTTTCTGCACCGCAGTTCCTATGTTTTCATGCATAGTTTAGTCACTTGGCTTCTCCACGTTGCCCGTTTCTTTGTGCTTCTTGAAAAGACCATGAATAGCACATCTTGAAACTCCAGTCTGCTTTAAAATCTTTGCCTGCAAAGACCTTGCTGATGCAGTATAACTACCTTATGTCTTGTTGCTGTGCTCAGTCTTGCCATGGTGGACCTGTGACATGAACCTGTCTTCCATAACCTCACCTTTGTAGCAGAGTTTGACTGTTCCTCACCCAGTTTTAAGCCTCCTACACAGCTGTTTCTGTTACAGCTAATGACCATGTTTCAACCTACATATGAAAATGATGATCATTATCACCTGTTTGCTATAATTGGTTAATCATACACCTGACTATAAGAGTATGTTCACACGACAGCGCAAAAAACGTCAGAAAATACGGAGCTGTTTTCAAGGGAAAACAGCCCCTGATTTTCAGATGTTTTTTGAGCAACTCTCGTTTTTCGCAGCGTTTTCGCAGCGTTTTTTACGGCCGTTTTTGGAGCTGTTTTCATTGGAGTCTATGAGAAAACGGCTCCAAAAACGTCCCAAGAAGTGTCCTGCACTTCTTTTGACGAGGCTGTAATTTTACGAGCCGTCTTTTGACAGCGACGCGTAAAATGACAGGTCGTTGGCACAGTACATCGTAAGACCCATTGAAAGTAATGGGCAGATGTTTGCCGATGTATTTGAGCCGTTTTTCAGATGTAATTCGAGGCGTAAAACGCCTCCATTAGGGTATGTGCACACGTAGTGACCAAAAACGTGTGAAAATCCAGAGCTGTTTTCAAGGGAAAACAGACCCTGCTTTTCAGTCGTTTTTTGACCAACTCACATTTTTCGCGCCGTTTTCGCGCCGTTTTTTACGTCCGTTTTTTGAGCTGTTTTCATTGGAGTCTATGAGAAAACAGCTCCAAAAACGTCCAAAGAAGTGTCCTGCACTTCTTTTGACGAGGCTGTATTTTTACGCGTCGTCGTTTGACAGCTGTCAAACGACGACGCGTAAATAACAGGTCGTCTGCACAGTACGTCGGCAAACCCATTCAAATGAATGGGCAGATGTTTGCCGACGTATTGTAGCCCTATTTTCAGACCTAAAACGAGGCATAATACGCCTCGTTTACGTCTGAAAATAGGTTGTGTGAACCCAGCCTTACGTCTGAAAAGAGGTTGTGAACCCAGCCTAAGTTTACAAAATCCAGGACTTTGTGCAAGTGTACCTAGAAGAATTGATGCTGTTTTGAAGGCAGAGGGTGGTCACACCAAACATTGATTTGATGTAGATTTCTCTTCTGTTAATTCACTTTGTATTTTGTTAATTGATAAAAACAATAACTATTAACACTTCTATTTTTGAAAGCATTCTTAATTTTCAGCATTTTTCCACAGCTGCCTGAAACTTTTGAACAGTACTGTACATAAAAAGATAAATATGCATTTTTATTTTTCTTGATTACTATATCAAATATATATATGATTTCGACCCAACCTTATTATTAAATCTTCTGGCCTTTCAATATACAGTCCAAGTATTCAACGCATTGCTTCCCTGTAGGGGTTTTAATTGATCATGTTACTTCCTAACACACATACATTATGTCTATAAATTATTGTTGGTGAAACTGATGTATATCTAAGTAAAACCCACACAAATTCATATGATGAGAAGGATATGGGAGGTAGTATAGGAAATAATTCACATAACCACAGACTAAGGTATTTGCCTGATTTATTTCACTCCCTTGCTAGTTTCCTGTTTTGTTGTATTTGAAAACTAATGTATTTTCATGAAAGACATAAATTGATTTACAGCTTCATTGCAGCGGAGTGGAGAGCAGAATGACCACATCAATAAGGCTCTAAGACTCGCTGATGTCCTTCTGGACTTTCCAGGAGAGGATTGAGGTCATGAGCGGTTTGTTGAATGCTCTGGAGTGCATGCAAAGACTTTTCATGATTATAGATAACAAAACACACAGAAAGTATACTTTTAATTCATTTCTGATTTTCCCCATAAGCCACAATTATGTGTATGTGAACCATAACTCTTCTTAAGCCACATGCAGTCATTCTCACTGAACATATAGACATATGGGTTTCAGAAGATTACATTTGTGGTATTCCAGGAGTTGAGACCCAGCCAATGCCCTTAATAAAGGGGTCCTGATAACTTTAAATGAGTGGACCTCTTATGCTCAGATTTGTAGGTTTCTGCAATACTTTTTTATTTCAGATGAATGATGCCTCCCATGAGTTCAATGGGATTCCATGCTTGACCTTTCTAAATAACAGACATCATCAAGCCAAAGTGGATTGCAGTTGAAGTGGTTTACAGTTGGGATTCCTTTGCTCAACCAACATGTCAGGATTTACTGAACTTGGAAAACCTAATTACATTTTACCTATAAAAGCAGCATTGATCGGTAATGGGGGGGGGGGGGTGTAATAGCATGGCAGTGAGACATCTGTCTGTCCTCGGATTCCCTAAACCAATGGACAACAACCTGTGGTTCTCCAGCTCTTATTAAACTAGAACTCTTCGCCTCCTGCAGCTGTCAGGGCACGCTGGGAATTGTAGTTTAACAACAGCTGGAGAGCCGTTGGTTGCAGACCACTGCTCTAAACTGTGAACACCATCATTCATTTTTACTGTAGAAAAAGAAAGCATCATGTTCATGTTAAGTTGATTTTCCAATGCTACTATGGAAAATTACAGAGTCCGATGGAGCATGCCATAATTAAAATTTATATGGAATCCAACAGAAAAAAAAACTCTGTATGCCTCATATGAATTCAGGAATATGGAGGTACAGTAGAGGGCTAATGGACCTGTATGGCAGGGGCACGGACATCTGCATGAGACCTATCAGCACTAAACTTTGATTACTGTGGAGTCCTATGACAATGGAAAGTGGGTGACCACAGAAATTGCTTGTGATGTGGAAATACATTTTTTTAGAACATTTTAAATTATCTACATTTATTGTACAGTAAAATATTACATTACATATTGTTGTATGCAAGTAGCCATTTCTGGCTGGGGAGAAGACGACAGTAGTGCTGTTCAATGTGATTAGAGGAAGGAAATCTAGAAAAATGTCTGCCCTTCTGTACACTAGTTCATCTTATATCTCCAGTACTGAGAACCTAGAGAAACATTTACATGCATATGCTATATGGACAAATGTATTTGGACACACCTTAATCACTGAATTCAGGTATTTCATTCAGTCCCATTGCCACAGGTATATAAAATCCAACACCTAGTCATGCAGTCACCTTTATAAACATTTGTGAAAGAGTGAGTAGTTCTAAAGAGCTCACTGAATTCCAGCATCGTACTGTAATAGGATGTCACCGTTGCAACAAGTCATTTCATGAATTTCTTCCCTTCTAGATATTCCACTATCATCTGTGAATAGTATTATTGCAAAGTGGAAGTGATTAGGAACCACAACAACTTAGCCACGAGGCGTCAGACCACGTAAAGTTACAGAGCGGGCTCGCCTAGTGCTGAGGCGCATAGTGCAAAAAAGTAGCGGACGCTGTTCTGACTAAATAATGGCAAATTTCCAACACTCCTCTGGCATTAACACAAGAACTGTGCCCCGGGAGCTTCATGGCATAGGTTTTCATAGCCAAGCAGCTGCATGCTAGCCTTACATTACCAAGCACAATGCCAAGTGTCGGATGGGGTGGTGTAAAGTACGCTACCAATGGACTTTGGAGCAGTGGAAACATGTTTTGTGGAGTGATAAATTACGCTTTTCTATATGGCAGTGTGATGAACGAGTCTGGGTTTGGTGAATGCCAGGAGAACGTTACCTGCCTGACCGCATTGTGCCAACGGTAAAATTTGGTGGAGAAAAATGAATCCTATGGGCTTGCATTTCAGGGGTTGGCCTAGGCCCCTTAGTTCTTAGTTCCAGTGATGGGAATTCTTAATGCTTCAGCACACCAAGACATTTTGGACAATTGTATACTTCCATCTTTGTGGGAACAGCTTAGAGAAAGTCCTTTTCTGTTCCAGCATGACTGTTCCCCAGTGCACAAATCAAGGTCCATAAAGGCATGGTTGGGTGAGTTTGGTGTGGAAGAACTTGACTGATCCGCACAGAGCCCTGATCTCAACCTCATCAAACACATTTGGGATGAACTAGAACAGAGATTGTGAGCGAGGCCCTCTCATCCAACATCAACGTCTGACCTCACAAATAATTTTCTGCATTAATGGGCAAAAATTCCCACACCCACACCCTCAGATGTTGCAGAAAGCCTTGCCAGAAGAGTAGAAGCTGTTTTAGCTGCAAAGGGAGAACCAACTCAATATTAATGCCTATGGATTTAGAATGGGATGTCATAAAAGCTCATGTAGGTCTCCCAATACTTTTGTCTATATAATATATGTGCGAATGACATATGCAGCTCATTTAGAAGCTGGACTTTTACAAGCTTTATACATAAGGTTCAGTGATGCTTTAACTTGCCTTCTGAGGAAATCGCCCAAATGCCACTTCTGCTTACCCCTTACCTGGCTACGAAAACATATGCAGGGGCGTAGCTAGGGGGGCAGGGGGTGCATGTGCCCCGGGCACAACTAGGTGGTAGGGAAAGGGGGCGCTGTGGCAGAGCAGCTGATTGCTGCTGATAGGCGCCCTGTATGTCGGACACCACAGCAGCGATCAGCGTTAAGAAGAGCCAGGAGTTCATGCGGTGGCATTCTGACTGGGGTGTGTGATGGCCTGGGAGTGAACCAGTCCAGTCACCTGACCTGTCACCTGACCTCACTGGTCCACTCCCGAGCTGTCACCGACCCTAGTCAGAAGGAACTCCGCCGCTGCCTGTGCCGCATGACATCCTCGGCTCCTCCGGTGAGTCACATCAGGCAGAGCGGAGAGTGGTAGAGGTAGGCTACCACTCTCCGCTCTGTCTACAGTGTGGCGCTATTTACAAGGGGTGGAGAGTGTGGCACTATTTACAAGGGGTGTGGCGGGTTGTGTGTGGCACTATCGACAGGGGGAAATGTGCCGCTTTCTACAAGGGGGCAGCGGGATGTGTGTGGCACTATCTACAAGGGGGGCTGTGTTTGGCACTATTTACAAGGGGGGGCTGTGTGGAGCTGTTTACAGGGGCGGCAGTGTGGCACTATTTTACAAGGGGGGTCAGTGTGGCGCTGTTTACAAGGGGGTCAGTGTGGCGCTATTTACAAGGAGGGGCTGTGTGGCGCTATATACAAGTGGGGCTGTGTGGCATTATCTATAAGGGGGCTCTGTGGCACTATCTACAAGCAGTGGCTGTGTGTGGCACTATCTACAAGAGGGGGCTGTGTGTGGCACTATCTACAAGGGGGCTGTGTGTGGCGCTATTTACAAGGGGGGCCTGTTGGCGTTAACTAATAGGGGGGGCTGTGCATGGCACTATCTACAGGGGGCCGTGGCGTTATATACAAGAGGGGACTGTGTGTGGCGCTATCTACAAGGGGTCTGTGTATGGCACTATCTACAGGCAGCTGTGTGTGGCATTATCTACAAGGGGCTGTGTGTGGCTTCTTTAAATTATTTTCTTCTAATCTATTGTTATGGTAACTCCCTTATAGAACTATATCGCTTGTAAAATGTACAAATAGTTTTATGCTCGAGTTACATTAAAAAAAAATAGTGAAAAAAATAATTACACCTCATTGATTGGTAGAGCAAGCAAACACGACAGGGGGGAAGGAGATGTCGAGAAAGAAGTTGGGGGGAACGACAAATTTGAATCTTTGCCCTGGGTGCAGGAGAACCTAGCTACGCCTCTGACATATGTAATACAAATGATTGGCCTCATTTAATTGTACATCACATGTACTGTATATATACCTCTACATATGTCCTGACTGAAATAAAAGCAAGTTCTCCGTGCATTTTACACATCTCCTGTTCTGGTTATACACAGCACACTACATTTGCCTCTTCATCCTTGAAGCTTTCAGAAATTCTTTGAATTTTTGCGGTAATCTTTGTAACTTCTGCTGGTACTATAATGTGATCAATACTTGACTCTCCAGACTACAGCAATACAATAGTATCTGTCCTGTACTTCAGCATGCATTTTTCATAAGCGTCCTCTTTTAAAGTGAAGGTCTACTAAGCTATGCAAATATTGTGATCTATGAGATTATAGTGGTAATGTAAACCTTCAACAGATACATTGTTCATTTATTTTTAGTCTGCACTCATTGTAAATGTACATTTGATAGCTAGATGCCTTCTGTGTAGAGAGAGCTGAAGAATTACACTTCCATAATCTGCATTTATTGCTGTTATATACCGTATGATATAGACTTTCAACACGTGATAGTGATTGCATTAAGGAATCGCACAATTAGAAGGCAATGTATGGCGCTGTTGTGCAGTTGGTGTAAAATTGTACGCAATGCAGATTTTATTATACACATTTAATGTTACATTATTTCAAGGCCACTCTGAATGAGATGTAATGGAATTGCATAGCTCAAAATGATAACATTGTATTTTTACATTCCAGGGAGCAATTAGCTGTTATTAGGGATAATGCTGCTCACAGGGCCAGGCTGTACAAAATAGATTTAGCTGTAAAATAAAAACTTCATTCCAAGGACTTCTAAATGGTGCTTGAATTGAAGAAATTATTTAAATCCATTTCCAAAGGCACTTAAATGTGCACATATAAAAACCCTCCTAAATAAGCCGCCATCTAAAGTTTAAGGTTAATTTAATTAGATCGAACATTCAATTAAAGAGACTATTTTTTCTGTTCATTTCAGCCGCTATCAGCTGTTCAGGTCTCCGAAATAGATACTTAATCCTGTAACAGTAGATTGTCTTTCATCTGCTTTCCAAATTGATAGTAGAGCAATAAGACAGAACATCTCCTCATGCGCTCTTACCTTTCTGACATGTCTCCTTCCTTTACTTTGTCTCTCTATGAGATATTCATTTGCAGAACTTCTTTGTCCTTTGTGCTCACCATAGTGGACTGACTACTGCCGGCATTGTGCAGTGACTGTGAGATGTTTAGGAAGACTTCATGGATCTAGTTTCTCCAGGGACAATATCTGTTACCTGGTAACATACGTCATTTCCGCTGCCCAGAGATCCATGTGTTTTTATATCAAAGACGTCATTCTAGCATTCTGCTAATACCTGAGTATTGCCACCTGTTATTGATACTAAAATATATATATATATATATATATATATATAAGATAAAATAAACACATTCATTATTAATTCTATTTCATGACCCTATAATACATTGTGTCTGTTGTACATACAAATCTACAATCAAAATTGAAGACCCTCTCATTCTCTTGTAGATATTTTCACACATTTCATAACAGCAAGAACAATGTATTAAAATTTGGTAGATAATATGGCTGCTGTGATATTTAGGAGATCAGCTCTCCTGTCAGTTATTATTGGAAACGGATCCTGGCACAGTGGAAAAGAAACCTCTTAGAGATCAGAGTCTCAGATCTTTCCATTTCCAGTATGGAATAATCTGGGTAGGCCAACTGCTATATCTGCAGGGTCTATCTAGTTTTAATGTTTTCAAATAGGAGGAGTCCATTGCACATTTCTGTTCTAAAAACACTGTTGCAGACTCAGCACCTCTATTTACAGTTCAAATATGGCCGTGTTTCGCAGTGTTTGTAAATCAATTCCGCTTTAGTAAAAAAAAAAATTAAGCAGGTACCCACAGAACTATGATCAGTCAGAATTTTCACAAAATTGCTCTCGCTATTATTGCTGTGCTGCTCCTACAGGTAACTGGTGCCACCACATGGATTCCTATTTCCTGTCCGGGTTGGTGGGAGCTGGCACCATCATGCTTCACATGGCTTTGCAACATCATTAAGAAGTTTGGGGGTATAGAGAACGGTCAGTACGTACTGTATCTACAAATTTTGGAGGTAGAAAAGAAGGATATGTATATATATTTATATATATATATATATATATATATAAATATATATATATATATTGTGACAACTTGGGGACCACTTAGCTCATGGGATCGCTATCTCCCCGGTGAGATGGTTGGCACACATAGAAAGTTCACTCCAAAAAGGTTTAAACCAGCCGCAGCTAGCTTTATTGTCTTCACAACAGCAATCAGTGGTACAACAATAAACATACAAAATAAACCCTAGGCCGTCCAGCCTCTAACTAACACATTCAGTGTCCCTCACTACGAGACACTGAGCCTTGTGCCCAGCACCTCAAAACCTTCAGTTTTACCTCACACGGTGGTGACTCTCACAGGCTAGCATGCCTGTCTTCCCCAGACTGAGAGCCCTGTGTGCACTGCACACACCTGATATAAAGAGCCGTCTCAGGTGGAGCCTAACTAAGCTCATCAGACAGCCCAAGCACCAGCAGAGAAAACCCTCTCTGCTGTACATGCTCCCTGGTTGCTTAAAACCTGAGTTTATGCACCGTCCAGTAGCTGTACTGCTACATATCCCCCCTTTGATAAAGGCCGTAGGACTGATCACATTTCAACCTCCCTCCAGGGTCAAAGCTCCTACGTTGGGACATAATCACACTTAGGGTCACCCCTACAGTAACAGACATTTGATAATCACCCCTGGGTGTATTAGACAGGTGCTCCTGCAACTCTTCTATGTTGGCATGCCTAGCATCCTCATCCCTTGTAGGCACTACTAGCTTTTGCTGATCACAGCCGTATTTACATGTGTGGTGCCCTACATTCATGGACCTTTCCGCATCCATGAAGTGGCTTTGTGTGTCACCCCTTGGTTTAGACACTGGCTCATAGTGTTCAGTAACACTCATCTCGTGAGTTTTGGTATACACCGTACCATCCAGCAAACCACTTTCAGACGCTATACTCCCCTCCATCTTGGAGTTTTTAATCTCAGCATTTAAATGCTCAGACTGTCCGTCCAGAGACAATTTTCCACCACACTCACCAGACCTCTCTGGGTTACTATTAGTAACAGTACGCACATCACATGTGACACTCTCGACTTTCTCAACTACGGCCTCAAGGGGCACACTTGAACTAATCCCCTCTTCTGTCTCGGCTGCTGTTTCTTTAACAGCCTGTTCACACAATGCATTAACCTGCTGAGGCTGTGTGACATACTCACGGGTTAAAGACACGTTAGGCACAATTTTTGACATTTCACTAGTGTCATCACATAAAAGCAGTGCATCAAATACATGTGCGTCATTTTTAGCAGGCATTTCCTGAATCACATTATCACTTGATATCATTACAACTGGGGCATTTTCCATTTTTGGCAGTGGAGCAGCACACCCTGCAGAGGACTCTTCCCTGTAATGCTTATCGGAGATATCGCCTTTCTCCCACAACTGCCAAAAATGAGGGAAGTCCCTTCCCAGCACAAACTCCTCATCAAGTTCCTCACATTTTCTAAGTCTGTGCTGCACAGTCCCAAAATCAGTTTCAAAGTCAATCAGAACGGTCTCACCCATCTCAGGATCGTTCTTCACGAACAGCAAAATGTCCGGATGCACCCTCGAGACCTCTTGGCGAAGATCCAGACTGACCCGTAGCGGAATCCCACCAACCAACCTTCACGTGTTTTTTCTTGTGCTCTCTCTGGCCTCCTGACCAGAGAACAATCAGGTGCACATCCATCCGCTTGATGGCATCTCCAACAGCGCTCCTTTTGCTGAACAACAGCCACATGCTGTCTGGGTTGGTTGCTCCTAGCAATGGTCCTCACAGCTTGTATCACAGATACGCATGCTCCGTGCTCTTCTCTGCGAACTGTCTGTAACACCTCCGGAGTACCCGGCATAAATGCAGCTGACGTTGAAAAGAATCCACTTGGCTTGGAAGGCTGTGCATCCCCGGACAGCACCCGTGCCCTTAGAGCCTCTCTATCTGCTTCCAACTGCGCCAGGACCCTTTGGTTATCCTCCCTCTGTTTGGCATTTGTTTCCTGCAGCTCTGCATTCAACTGCACCATTTGTTTGAGGAGTTCCTCCATAAGACCCATTGCAATGGAAAAACAGTCTCTTTAATTGGGCTTCTGGCCCTTTAAATTTCACTGCATACTTCTTGTGCCATTTTATTGCCCAAAGCAATTCTCCGCCATATGTGACAACTTGGGGACCACTTAGCTCATGGGATCGCCATCTCCCGGGTGAGATGGTTGGCACACATAGAAAGTTCACTCCAAAAAGGTTTAAACCAGCCGCAGCTAGCTTTATTGTCTTCACAACAGCAATCAGTGGTACAACAATAAACATACAAAATAAACCCTAGGCCGTCCAGCCTCTAACTAACACATTCAGTGTCCCTCACTACGAGACACTGAGCCTTGTGCCCAGCACCTCAAAACCTTCAGTTTTACCTCACACGGTGGTGACTCTCACAGGCTAGCATGCCTGTCTTCCCCAGACTGAGAGCCCTGTGTGGACTGCACACACCTGATATAAAGAGCCGTCTCAGGTGGAGCCTAACTAAGCTCATCAGACAGCCCAAGCACCAGCAGAGAAAACCCTCTCTGCTGTACATGCTCCCTGGTTGCTTAAAACCTGAGTTTCTGCACCGTCCAGTAGCTGCACTGCTACAATATATATATATATATATATATATATATATATATATATATATATATATATATATATATGTGTGTGTGTGTGATAAAGCAAAGTGCCACCTCGCTTTATAAAATACAATCCCATTATCTCTATTACATGTCCAGCCGCAATCCCCCAGATAAGAGCCAGCCTGCAACAGTGCCCTAATAAAAGAGGCTCTTCGCAACAGTTCAAGAGTGAGGAATAACTCTGTGACAGAAGCATGGCCTGGGGGCACCACACATGCCTCCTAGAACTATGCTGTGTACCCTCCGAGGTACATGGGTCACAAGTTGATACATTTGTTTCTATAGGATGCAGGAACATACAGTCTGCTGTCCAGATTAGTTCCAGTCTGCAGGACATTCAATGTGCTCATATCTGAGCTACAAACATCTATATGATGGCCTATCAAAGCTGAATTAGTGTTTTCAATTGGGAACAATAAAATAGCCCAGAAGTGGCAATCTGGTGGTAAAACAAAATGAGCCCCACCTTCTAAATATTTTAATTTTAGATATATTAGGCAAGGTTTTACATCCCATGATTGGCACTTTGGGAGGCTATCTAGTGGGTGCAACTACATCTGGTTCATTTTCAAGGTGCTACCATTTTAAGGGGTTGGCCACATTCTAAAGAATAGTTTTCTTATGTCATAAAATAAAACGTTATGCTACTTATTGATGTTATATATTGATGCTAGTGTTTTGTTCTACTTCCCCTGACAGATCTGTAATATGTTTAAGATGGGGGTCCATGTAAACCGTTGTGTTGGCAGTAAAGGAGTTGGTGGTGATAATATCAGACCATTGTGTCCATAGCATCCCCTGCAAGCGCATGTGCAGAGTAGAAACATCTACATGTCTATGCATTTGCAAGCAGCGGACGCTACGTACGCGCCACTCATGTGATACATCACATGACCACCACCTCCATTACTGTTGCTGCAATTGTTTATACGTGCCCACGTCTCACAACTCATTTTACAGATCAGATGAGAGAAGCAGAACTTAAAGAGGCTCTGTCACCACATTATAAGTGCCCTATCTCCTACATAAGGAGATCAGCGCTATAATGTAGGTGACAGTAATGCTTTTTATTTAATAAAACGATCTATTTTTACCACTTTAATAGCGTTTTTAGATTTATGCTAATGAGTTGCTTAATGCCCAACTGGGCGTATTTTTTACTTTAGACTAAGTGGGCGTTGTACAGAGGAGTGTATGACACTGACCAATCAGCATCATGCACTCCTCTCAATTCATTTACACAGCGCATAGGGATCCTGTTAGATCCTTATGTTCTGTCTTATACTAACACATTAACAATACTGAAGTGTTTAGACAGTGAATAGACATTCCACGGGATGTCTATTCACAATCTCTGCACTTCGTTACTGTTTCTATGGTAGTTACAGCCGAGGAAGCGTGATCTCGTTGTAACCTGTCATTTACCGCATAATCTCGCGAGATTACGTGTCCTCTGCTGTAACTACCACAGATAGAGTAACGAATTGCAGAGATTGTGAATAGATATTCCGGGGAATGTCTATTCACTGTCTAAACACTTCAGTATTGTTAATGTGTTAGTATAAGACAGCACATAATGATCTAACAGGATCCCTATGCGCTGTGTAAATGAATGGAGAGGAGTGCATGATGCTGATTGGTCAGCGTCATACACTCCCCTGTACAACGCCCACTTGGTTTAAAGTAAAAATACGCCCACTTGGGCATTAAGCAACTCATTAGCATAAACCTAAAAACGCTAATAAAGTGGTAAAAATATATGTTTTTTTTAAATAAAAAGCACTGCTGTCACCTACATTACAGCGCCAATCTCCTTATGTAGGAGATAGGGCACTTATAATGTGGTGACAGAGCCTCTTTAATAACACTGGCTATTGGTACAGTAAGTGTCATGACCTTTCATTTCGAGGCATACGACAGCTATCTATTTGTGTTATGCCACACTTACAAACCTAGTGGACACTAACTTTTAGCTGTGGCCATCACAATGTGTGTTTATATGGATCTAAAGAGCAATGACATCTAGTTACATCTAGTCTAAAGCCACATATGTGTGATGCAGTGCTGTGTTCCAGAAGCTTGACGCGATGAACAGGGGATGACAGACGTGTAGATTCTGAAGGCCTGGCGGCAGCCTGGTGTCGCTTGCCAATAGAGAACCTGTTCTATTATGAATCACTTTATTTTGATAATTGTTTTAAAGTCAGGCTGTTAAATACAGCATGCGAAACGTAAGTGATCTGAACGCAAGAGTCATTGTGAAAAATGCCAACTATACTGCACATCTGTTTACTGTACACACCCTGCAGGATATGTAGTTAGATAACACAACTAATCCCTTTGAACATGTTGACTCTTAAGTCAGAGGAGCGCAAATTTCTTTATAGGACAAACAGAGATATGAAAAGAGATCAATGTCGGAACATCTGGTCTGCAAAATCATTTGTCAATATGACTCCTGGAAAGAGTATAATAAATATACAGAACAGCCAGGACAACAGAAACAAATGGTAAGTCCTGTCCATACAATCATTGTTGTAATGTCTACCAACATGTATTATTAACAGCCTGGTATAGCAAGTTGTGGTGCAATGGTTATAGAAATTATGGGACAGTTTATTAAACAATATCCAGCGCCATATTTGTTTAACATTTGAACGTTATGTATTTCCCCTTTTCACAATTCACAATCAGTTTTCCGTTGTTGAGTGTGGCTAAAATGGCGCAGATATGTACCACATAGCAAGCAACATGTTATTTATTTAAAAGTGCTAACAGCGAGTACCAGGTAAAAGGTGGATATGTCATGTGAACGTTTTACTTATTCTCCACCAATTAAGTGTATTAGGTTTGTATGAAATGTTATAGCAAAATACGTGTCATACTTTCTAGAACATTTTATTGATAGTTTTATAGGTTATTGCAGCCCTATTGCAATGTTCTTTGTGCTATGTGCTATATCTCCATGAATTCTTTTTGAAGTGTATGCCAATGTATAGTACTTGACATGTATTTACATATGTCATAAATGTACCCCAATGTCCTAATTGTCTCCAGGCATAAATAAGATCCACTTTAACATAGAATTATTCTTTTTTCTTACTTTACAATTTACAATTTAACTCTAAATGTCACCACTAGGATGAGTATTTTGGATAAAACATTTGATATGGAAATTAAAAAAATCTATTTATAATTCCCAAAGGTGACTTAAGACATCTTAACAATTATATAGGGAAATGTTGTTAGGACAGGAGAAGGATTCTTGCTGTTGCATTTAGATCTCAGAAGATTCTGTAGACTGGATATGATTGTAGGCACCTCTCAGCTGTGAGAAATATTTGATCTGCAAAGTCGGGTCCACACACAGCGGAAAATAACTGCAACATGTGGGTTTCATTCCTCTACATTGAAAGGGGTGAGAATCTCAACCAGAAATTGATATACTGCAGATTTTAAAACCCACACGGCAGGTCAAATTCGATCTGCATGAGACTTGTTCAACCTTCATCCACATGTGTGGTGCTGTAATCTGCTGTAAACTGAGCTTTTAATGAGATACTCTTTCCTATCTCAGTCCCTAAACACTGATCACCTACACACATAAATCCCGATGGACACATCCCATGGATTTTATGTACTGTATGTACACAAAAATCCCCTCCCGTTCCCATGCAGTTGTGGTCCCCAAGATCAGCATAGAGGGATTAAACTGTAACAGACACTATACTATGAAATTAGAACATGTTCATCTAATGGTATATTAATATCTCTCTAGAGTGCCCCTTTAAGTAAATTGTACAATCACATATTTTGCTGATACACTGTGATTGTGTATTGTGTCCACATGAAAAACAATGTAGTACATGACATTTTGTAAAAACCTTGACCTTCCACAGAACATCAGACGTACACTTGAGGTCATGTATTAAAAGTAGTTCATGTAAAAATACTGATGTTTCCTATTGTTGGAAGGTGAAGGCTAGAAAATGTCACAAAGCATAGGGAATACTACTTCTGTTTTCTCAAAAACCTCAATATACTGACTGCTCTTCTTGGTAAAATATGTTACATTCAGTGGGGGAGTTGGATCTATGAAGATGATCTTAATTGAGGCCCTTGAGGTGCTCTTTTTTCTGTGCCATATCTAGGTGGACTTATCCATTTCTTCTCACCATGTCTATAGGTATGTTCTATTATTTTTTCTTGGTGGTATATTCCTTCCCCTATTGATATTTCTACATTCAGGGTTGTATACATTATATACTCACCCTGTATGTTTACTTACCTATAGCTATATTGTTGTCTGGGCTGTGAATTCATGCTGTTGATTACAGCTGCATATGTCCTTTACATTACATGGTGTCTATGTGGACATGGTATAATTTGTCCCTAGATGGGTTGTTCTGTTTACCCTTGGGTATAATTACATCTATACCTCTCTGATGCTGTTCTTGGAATCTGACTTATTTTAATATTGATATTATTTCTGATATCACGTATTGTTATCTATTATGTACCAATAAAGATTTATATATTTTATAAAGATACGTGTCAGCTATATATTCATTGATATAATATTGGGTGCTATGTTCCCTATGTTTTTTGGTTGTTCTGCATATAGTGGGGACTCCCAGTTTTTTCTGTTTTGAGGTTGTCTTTTGGGTTTACTGCCTCTACAGGGGACCAGAAGTGGCTGAAATTATATAAACCCTATTACAGATTATGTGGGAACTGCATAGATAGGAACTGCCTTATGTTATGTATAAAAATAGGGGTTTTAACTATAGGGGGTGCAAAGGTTGCAATCGCCACTACGGCCTAGGGCCTAAAGGTGCCCAGCAGTCATGCTGCCACATTAGGGAATGCCAGTGTTTATTATCTCTGTGCTGTGTTATCACTCTGTTCATTATTTCTATACTTTGACATAACTGTGTGCGTATTCCTTTTGTTATGAAGATGTGTTTAATCACTGTGGTTTCATTATTCTGTGTTTATAATCTCTATACTGTGACATCTCTGCATTTTCATTGTATTATAATGCTGTGTTTATTTTCGCTGTTCTGTGATATCACTGCGTGCATTATTCCTATACTGTGACATAACTATGTGCATATTCCTTTTAATCTAATGCTGTGTTTAATCACTATGGTCCTTAGCCTTTAGCTGTGACATCACTATGTTCATTATCCCTATTCTATGACATTGCAGATTCATTATTTGCACACTGTGACATCAGTTTGCATATGATCCATATTCCTTAAACTTGTGTTATCACTGTCTATTATTCCTGTGTTGTTACATCACTGTTTTTATTGTTTCAGATATGTGCAGATACATCACTGTTTATTAATTCTGTACTGTGACATCACTCTAATTGGGACTCTAAACTGTGAATTCCCAGTGTTTATTATCCCTTTAATGTGACATCACTGTGCTTATTATCCCAGTGGTAGAATATTATTGTGAGCATCATCCATGTTTTGTAACATAACTGTAAGAATTATTCCTGTGTAATGACATCACTGTTTATATTATGGTATCTCCATATTGTCACATCACCTGTACTGTGACTTCAGTGTGTTTATTATCCCTGAGGTGGGATTTCATTATGTGCATTATCCTGGTTCTGTAACATAACAGTAAGAATTATTCCTGTTCAGTGACATCACTCTATGCATTATCCTGGTTCTGTGACTTCCTGCGCAGTGACATCACTCTATGCATTATCCTGGTTCTGTGACTTCCTGTGCAGTGACATCACTCTATGCATTATCCTGGTTCTATGACTTCCTGTGCAGTGACCATCACTCTATGAATTTTCAGGGGCCTAAGTATATGAGATGCAGAGGTTGCAATCACACCTCTGTGGTGGCCCAATGGTTCCTTTAGAGATACCAGTACTATGAATTGCATGTAAAGTTAGGAACATTGTCAGAGATTGTAGCCCATGAACTACAATATGAGAGACTTTTGTCTAAAAATCCCTTTCTGTCCTATAATTGACTCCAGACTTTAGGCTGCTGGCAAATTTAGAGAGTAATGGTTAGTTTGGAGTGGCCAGTTTGTTTAATTAAAATATTCCCACTGCTAAAGAAAATTATTCTGATGATGACACTGTATGGGGGATTGCTATTTAAGGAATTCCAGACACAATTTATTTGTGTATACTCATTACTCACCATCTAACACATAGTACTGATTCCTCCCCTCAAAATTCTAGATTACATTGTACTTAGCAATACAACTAGAATATAAGATCAGTTTTAACGTTTCCTCTAATTTCATATTGACAGGAAGAGCAATCTTTTTTTCAAGGCAGTAAAGGAAAATAATGTCAAACTTCTGAAAAGGCTAATTGGAGAGAAGGCTGATCCATTTCTGAAAGGTATGTTGGAAACTTGAGATTGTGGTGTGTCTTAAAGGGGTTTTCCCATGAGGGACATTTATGACATATCCACAGGATATGTCATAAATTTAAGATAAATGTGGGTCCCACCTCTAAACCCAATAAACCCTGTTCTAGCTTTTTGTGCTCACGCTGACTCCCGGCCACTACCTGATCACATGGTTGGGAGTTACGGAAACAGCGTAACTCACTCAGCTATGCTGTTTCCACAACTCCCATAGTAGTCAATGGCAGTTACGGAAGCAGCGTAGCATGCGAGCTACGCTGTTCCCATAACTACCATTCAGTTCTATAGGGCTTACGGAAACAGCGCGGCTCAGCGAGTTACACTATTTCCGTAACTCCCGACCATGTGATCAGGTAGTGGCCGGGAGTCAGCGTGAGCACAAAAAGCTAGAACAGGGTTTAGAGGTGGGACCCGCATCTTTTGTTTTCTCCTTCATGATCGGAAATCAACCTGAACACAAAGAGGTAGAATGGGGTTTAGGGGCCCCGTTTTAGAGATGCAGGTCCCAGAGGTGGGATCCACCTCTATCTGACATTTATGACATATCCTGTGGACCGAACACACTGCAGGGAGCCGGGCTCCTAGCATCATAGTTATGTACGATGCTAGGAGTCCCTGCCTCTCTGCAGGACAACTGTTCCGTACTGTAATCATGTTTTCAGTACGGGACAGTAGTTCCACGGAGAGGCAGGGACTCCTAGCATCGTACATAACTATGATGCTGGGAGCCCGGCTCCCTGCAGTGTGTTCGGTCCGGGACTTGCGGCCGAAATACGTTCCGTCCATTACGGACGTAATGTGCTCGTGTGAATCCAGCCTAAGAATGATTCTCCACATGGATAATTATTCTGGTCATTGCAGAAATCTTTTTATATTTTCTCTTTTAAAAACCTGCGCTCCCATAGTGAAAAGTATCAAATTGCTTGTCCGGATGGAATGGGGGGAACTGACCCATGTACAGCCAGCTTGTAAAGGGTCAATTTGTATGGAAAGTCTTGCAGCACAGAGAGGTGTCATCACAAATGTCTTTCATTATTATAGTAATTATTGCATAAAAATTTCAAACAATCCTAGTGGCTAGTATACAGATAATGTCGCCACTGCCTGGTATTTCACCGGCAGGCATATTGCTGGTATCTCAAGACCCACACAGCCGCATAAAGGCTGCAGGCTTCCCCTTCTGAATTGTGCAAGAGTCGGGGAAAACTGAGCAGCTACCTTATACATCTCAAGTGATCGGCTGTGTTGCTAGTGATCTATAGTAGCAGCAGTATCCCTTTTTACAGTGCTATGAAAAAGTATTTGCCCCTCACCCAATTTTCTCTAATTTATTACATTGAAATGCTTCAGATCAATCAAATAAGCTTTAAAAAAAAGTGTAAGAGAATAAAATGCAGCTTTTAAATAGACAGTCTATTTATTGAGGATAAGGAATTATTTAAAATCTTTACCACCCATCTGAAAAAGTAATTGCACCCTAAACCTAATAACTTGTTGCGCCACCCTTGGCAGTAACAACGGCAATCAAACTTTTGCGATAACTTGCACTGTGTTTTACATCACTGTGGTGGAATTTTGGCCCCGTCTTTGCAGAATTATTTTAATTTGGCTACATAGGGGGGGGGGGGGGGGGGTTATTGAGCATGAACAGCCTGTTTGAGGTCTTGCCACAGCATCTTAATGGAATTCAAGTCGGAAATAAGTCTTGGCCACTCCAAATCTTTAATTTTGCTTCTTTTGAGTCATTCAGAGACGACCTTGCTTGTGTGCTTCGACTTACCGTCCTGCTGCATAACAAAATAAACTTGAGTTTTAGATCACAAACTGACGAGCGAGCATTCTTCTTTTGTGTTCTTTTTGGTCAGCAGTGGTTTGTGCCTTGCTACTCTCCAATGGATGCCATTTTTGCCCAGTTTCTAGCTAAGGTGATTGAGGCCTACAGTTCTTTAGATGTTCGTCTGGGTTTTTGTGTGACCTCCTGGATGAGTCGTCAATGCGCTCTTGGTGAAATTTCAGTAAGCCGGCTACTCCTGTATGGTTCACCAAGTTTTCATTATTTGTGGATAATGGCTCTCCCTGTGGTTCGCTGGAATCCCAGAGCTTTAGCAATGACTTTGTAACCGTTTCCAAACTGGTAGATGGCAATGACATTGTTCGGCATCCTTATTTGAATCTTGTTAGTATGTGGCATGTGCTGCTTTTTGAAACCTCTATTTAAGGCCTCATGCACACTTCAGTTTTTTCCTTCAGGGTGCTATCCGTTTTTGTCACTGATAGCACCCTGAACCCATTCATTTCAATGGGGCCAGGCACACTTCAGTTTTTTTGACGGTCCGTTGCTCCTTTCCGATCCAAAGTAGAGCATGTCCTATTTTGGTCCGTGACCGTGAGGCCCATGCAAGTCAATGGGGCCGTCAAAAAATCTGAAGGCACACGGAAGGCATCCGTGTGCCGTCCGTGTGTGACGGAGCCGTTGCCTAGCAACCGCCGGGCGGGCAGAAAAACATTAGAAAAATATTACACTAATCGGCAGCCACTTGATAGAGAAAAGAGGCTGCTGATTAAAAATAAAATAAAAAGCATTTCATACGTACCCGGTCGTTGTCTTGGTGACGAGTCCCTCTTCTTCCTCCAGTCCGACCTTCTTTTGTGACGCGGCAGCCTGTGATTGGCTGCAGAGGCTGTGGCAGCCTGTGATTGGCTGCAGAGGCCGCGGCTGCCTGTAATTGGCTGCAGCGGTGACATGGATTGAACGTCATCGCTGGAGGCCGGACAGGAGGAATGTAAGTATGAACTCTTTTTTTTTATTACATTAAAATTGTATTTTCCGCGCGCCGAGCATGGTACTGTCCAGGGTGCTGAAAGAGTTACCGCCGATCAGTGCAGCCCATTAACTCTTTCAGCACTCTGGACAGTACCATGCTCGGCGCACGGAAACGGAAACACGGAGTGCACACGGGAGTGCACAGGGAAACCACACGGCCGCTAAAACGGGTTCACGGACCCGTCAAAAGCGGCCGTGAAAACGGTGACGTAAGTGTGCATGAGGCCTAAGTCATGTTCAGCATCAACAGGACTGGCAGTAAGCCTGCTTTGGTGTGGCTTGTGAAAATGTACCCAATTGTCAATTGAATTGAGTTAACTGGTTGACTCAGTAGCTAGGGGGCAATTACTTTTTCACATAGGGCCAGGTAGGGATGAACAGCATTTTTCCTTTAATAAATGTAACCAATATTTAACCCCTTTAGGACACAGCCTGTTTTGGCCTTGCGGACACAGATGATTTTTTCAAATCTGACATGTGTCACTTTATGTGGTAATAACTCCGGAATGCTTTTACCTATCCAAGCGATTGTTTTCTCGTGACATATTGTACTTTAGGTTAGTGAAAAAATTTGGTCGATAAATTCAATATTTATTTGTGAAAAACTTCAAATTTTAGCAAAAATGTGCAAAAATTAGCATTTTTCTAAATTTAAATGTATTTGCTTGTGAAACAGATAGTAATACCACACAAAATAGTTACTAGTTAACATCCCCCATATGTCTACTTTATGTTTGCATCATTTTTTTTCACGTACTTTTATTTTTCTAGGACGTTACAAGGCTTAGAACTTTAGCAGCAATTTCTCATATTTTCAATAAAATTTCAAAAGGCTATTTTTTCAGGGACCAGTTCAGTTCTGAAGTGGCTTTGAGGGCCTTATATATTAGAAAGTACCCATAAATCACCCCATTTTGAAAACTGTACCCCTCAAGGTATTCCAAACCACATTCAGAAAATATTTTAACCCTTTAGGCGTTTCACAGGAATTAAGGCAAAGTAGAGGTGAAATTTACAAATTTCATTTTTTTTGCCAAAATTCATTTGTAATAAAAAAAAATCTGGAACACAGAAGGTTTTACCAGGGAAACGCAACTCAATATTTATTGCCCAGATTCTGCAGATTTTAGAAATATCCAACATGTGGCCCTAGTGTCCTAATGGACTGAAACACGGACCTCAGAAGCAAAGGAGCGCCTAGTGGATTTTGGGGCCTCCTTTTTTTAGAATATATTTTAGGCACCATGTCAGGTTTGAGGAGGTCTTGTGGTACCTAAACAGTCGAAACCCCCCCAAAGTGACCCCATTTTGGAAACTACACCCCTCAAGGCATTTTTCTAGGGGTATAGTTAGCATATTGACGACACAGTTTTTTTTGAAGAATTTAGTGGAATTAGTCTGTGAAGATGAAAATCACCTATTTTTCTGTGGAAACATAGATCTTTTTCATTTTTACAAGGAATAAAGGAGAAAAAGCACCCCAACATTTGTAAAGCAATTTCTCCCGATTACGGCAATACCCCATATGTGGTCGTAAACTGATGTTTGGACCCACAGCAAGGCTCAGGAGGGAGGGAGCGCCTTTTGGATTTTGGAGCGCAGATTTTGCTGGATTGGTTTTCAGTGCCATGTTGGGTTTGCAACGCCCCGGAGGGACGAAAACAGTGGAAACCCCCCAAAAGTGACCCCATTTTGGAATCTACACCCCTCAAGGAATTTTTCTAGGGGTATAGTGAGCATTTTGGCCCCTCAGGATCTTTTTTAGAGCTAAGGTGACCAAAAAACAGCGATTTTGGCGCTTTAAATTCTTTATTTATTACAGCGTTCACCGTGCGCAATAAATTACGTTTTCATTTATTCTGCCGGTCGGTACGATTACGCCGATACCATATGTGTATAGCTTTTTTTAAGTTTTGCAGCGTTTGCACAATAAAATTAAGTTTCTATAAAATAATTTATTTTCTGGGACACGCTATTCTGAGCCGTAACTTTTTTATTTTTTCGTCAAAAAAGCTGTGGGAGGTCTTGTTTTTTGCGGGACGGGTTGTAGTTTTTATTGGTACCATTTTGGGGTAAATGCGACTTTTTGATCACTTTTTATTCTATATCTTGGGAGGTGTGGTGACCAAAAAATAGCGATGCTGACAGTTTTCCGTTTATTTTGTTTGCGGCGTTCACCGTGCAGAAAAATTAACATTATAGTTTCATAGATTGGGTCGTTACGAACGCGGCGATACCAAATATGTGTACTTTTTTTTAACATTTTCATTTTTTCCCTATAATAAATGACTTATTATAGGAAAACAAAACCTTTTATTTTTACACTTTTATAAAATATTTTTATTAACTTTTTTTTACTTTTTACACTTTATATTTTTGTTTATTAACTTTTTTTTTACTTTTGACACTTTCTTTTTTTGACCTGCAGCTCTGATCGCTGCTAGAATACATTACACTACCTAGGTAGTGTAATGTATTCCAACTGTCAGTGTGACGTCACAGTCACTCTGACAGTTAGTCTACGAGGATCAGCAGAGGCTGATCCTCATAGGCTGACATACATGGCAGACTTGGGGGCCATTGTCTGGCCCCCGCGTGCCATCACAAGCATCAGAAGCCCCCACGATTGCATGGGGGCTGCTGATGCGCTACAAACACGCTACATGCGGAGATCGCAATCGAGCTCCGCATGTAACGGGTTAAATGCCGAAATCAGCGGCGATGAGCCGCTGATCGGCAACACTGGAGAGTGTCAGCTGTCGGGGACAGCTGATCTCCAAGTTCCCGATGCACACTGTCGCCGACAGTGTGCATCGGGAACGACACAGTGACTTTCTGTCACTCTGACAGGAAGCCTATCAGGACCAGCCGAAGGTTGGTCCTGATGGGCTTCCGTCCATGGCAGACCCGGAAGCCATTGTTTGGCTTCCGTTTGCCATACTAACTATCGGCAGACCCCGCGATTTCGGACGGGGGTCTGCCGATATGTTAGAAACCCCTAAAATTCGGCGATTGCACCCGAACAGCTGACCTCCCGGTTCCCGGTGCACACTGTCGCCGACAGTGTGCACCGGGATTAACTCAGTAACTGTACGTCCGCGTGCGGGAAGTAACCTCCCGCGAGGACGGACAGTTACGTCCTGGTGCGGATAGGGGTTAAAAACAGCATTTCATGTTTACCTGTGTTATATTTGTCTAATATTAAAAGTAGTTTGACGATCTGAAACACTTAAAGAGGCTCTGTCACCAGATTTTGCAGCCCCTATCTGCTATTGCAGCAGATCGGCGCTGCAATGTAGATTACAGTAACGTTTTTATTTTTAAAAAACGAGCATTTTTGGCCAAGTTATGACCATTTTTGTAGTTATGTAAATGAGGCTTGCAAAAGTCCAAGTGGGTGTGTTTAAAAGTAAAAGTCCAACTGGGCGTGTATTATGTGCGTACATCGGGGCGTTTTTAATACTTTTACTAGCTGGCCGTTCTGATGAGAAGTATCATCCACTTCTCTTCAGAACGCCCAGCTTCTGCCTGATCACTGCTGTGACGTCACTCACAGGTCCTGCATCGTGTCAGACGAGCGAGGACACATCGGCACCTGAGGCTACAGTTGATTCTGCAGCAGCATCAGCGTTTGCAGGTAAGTAGCTACATTGACTTACCTGCTAACGCCGAGGCTGCTGCAGAATCAACTGAAGCCTCTGGTGCCGATGTGTCCGACACGATGCAGGACCTGTGAGTGACGTCACAGATCTGCACTGCCAGAAGCTAGGCGTTCTGAAGAGAAGTGGATGATACTTCTCTTCAGAGCGCCCAGCTAGTAAAAGTATTAAAAACGCCCCGATGTACGCACATAATACACGCCCACTTGGACTTTTACTGTTAAACACACCCACTTGGACTTTTGCAAGCCTCATTTGCATAACTACAAAAATGGTCATAACTTGGCCAAAAATGCTCGTTTTTTAAAAATAAGAACGTTACTGTAATCTACATTGCATCGCCTATCTGCTGCAATAGCAGATAGGGGTTGCAAAATCTGGTGACAGAGCCTCTTTAAGTGTGAGAAATATGCAAAAACAGACAAAATTGCTATTTTTTTTCACAGCTCGTAGCTCCTGTAGTGTCCATACAGTACTGCGTGCAGTAGTCAGGGACCGCTGGGTAGCATCATTATGTGCTCCCAGCAATATATAATGAAGCTGGTCAGCGGTCTTTGGCTTGTGCGCACTGTCTGTACACTACAGAAGCTAAGAAGGCAAACAGCTGCTACTATACATGACTAGCAGCACATCCTCTCATTAGCTGAATACACTAGAGATGTATAATGAATCTGCAGACTATAACAACTAAGACGGGATACTAATGCTACTTCCCTGCATAAAAACACAAGGTGCGGTCAAATCTTGGTTTTTTTGCAGCTATATTTGCAAAGACGCAGCAAAAAACGTGATTTGGCTGCACTGTGTGCATACACCCATATGACTCATCTCCCTGTTAACCCTCACAGGCTTACCTCACCTCCACTTAGGTAAAAAGCTATTCTGTGTGTACTTTACTCTACATGTATATATCTAGTGAGAGTGCTGTATTCATATATCTATATGTAGTGAGCGTGTGCATGTATTGAGCATGGATATATGGGTATTATTCAAATAAGATGTGGAGTTATTAATTCGCACATCTAAGGCCAGATTCATATGGCCATAATATAGTCACATTCTATTATCCATATAACAATCGCAACACCTCGGACCCTTGGGGTTCTACTGGACCAAACTTGAAAAACGGTATAGCACTATGGTGTTCTAAATTCAGTCTAGTAGCACAACAGGGGATATGTATGTTGCGGTTTATATACATATACCGACCTTTCTTCCTGGGAAAACTGGCCAGTTAATCTGGGTGAGAAAGGTGGCAACCCTATATATAGAGAAGTTTTCAACATACCAGCTGCTGTTTAGTGAAGACCCCTAATGCAATCCAGTCTATGGCTAATGTACGGCAGCACTATTACAACTATTGCTGATAAAGGGGCTTTTTACTAGAAATCTTCTGACATTATCCCAGAGACATCTCAGGATATAATATCTGAACAACATTGCTTGTAATGCAAAGTAACGTGCACTAAATCTTTTTGGAAGCAACACGCATTTCAGTTGTACAGTGACACACACTCAGAGTAATGGGATCTTTACCTCCAATGAGGGCTTAGATGCTTTACTGAGCACCATGACAGTAGAAGTTCCATCTCACGATCTCCCATCAATGTTATCTTCTGACATGCCACAAGATTTCTAAAAATGGAATAACCTCTTCAAAATTAGTCCCTAAATGTTTATTTATTTGAAGGGACAATGATATAATTTAGTATTGAGTTGACACATCTTCAACCCCAGCTGGGTAGTTCCACTTTACTTCTGTGTAGGTAAAATTTGACAACCTCTGCCACAGCTATAACACAGTAGAGTGGTGAGGGCACACTACAGCTTTGCCACCATCAGTAGCAATCAGGGGCGTAGCTAAAGGCTCATGGGCCCCGATGCAAAAGTTCTTATTGGGGCCCCCCCGCAAACTTCTCATGGCCGACGGTCCACAGCTTTCAGCTGCATCGCTGGGTCTCCTAAGTGATCCAACAATGCAGCACTAGCAGCCGGGGGCGTCACTAAGCACTTAAAACATCAGGGGGAATAGCCCCAATACATATGTGTTCGCCCAAAAAAATGTGTACGTGTGTATGTGTGTGTGTGTGTATATATATATATGTGTGTCTGTGTGTGTGTGTGTGTGTGTGTGTGTGTATAGGAGACAGCATATCTATAGCACAACGACCCTATCAACTATGGATAGGATTAGATACATTGGCTCACCAGACAGTATCACACATGATAGGATTAGATGCAGTGGCCCAGCAGACAGTATCACACATGATAGGATTAGATACACTGGCTCAACAGACAGTATCACACATGATGATAGGATTAGATACACTGCTCAGCAGACAGTATCACACATGATAGGATTAGATATAAGGCCCAGCAGACCGTTTCACACATGATGGGATTAGATATAAGACCCAGCAGACAGTATCACACATGATAGGATTAGATACACAGCTCAGCAGACAGTATCACACATGATAGGATTAGATACACTGGCTCAACAGACAGTATCACACATGATGATAGGATTAGATACACAGCTCAGCAGACAGTATCACACATGATAGGATTAGATACAGTGGCTCAGCAGACAGTATTTCACATGATTGGATTAGATATAAGACCCAGCAGACAGTATCACACATGATAGGATTAGATACAGTGGCTCAGATGAGTATCACACATGATAGGATTAGATATAAGGCACAGCAGACAGTATCACACATGATAGGATTAGATACAGCAGACAGTATCACACATGATAGGATAAGGGTATGTGCACGCGGTAGCAGGCTTTTACGTCTGAAATGACAGACTGTTTTCAGGAGAAAACAGCTGCCTCGTTTCAGACGTAATTGCTCCTCCTCGCATTTTGCGAGGCTTCTCTGACAGCCGTAAATTTTGAACTGTGCTTCATTGAGTTCTTTTGACGAGGCTGTATTTTGACCCGTCGTCGTTTGACAGCTGTCAAACGACGACGCGTAAATGACAGGTTGTCTGCACAGTACGTCGGCAAACCCATTCAAATGAATGGGTAGATGTTTGCCGACGTATTGTAGCCCTATTTTCAGACGTAAAACTAGGCATAATACACCTCGTTTACGTCTGAAAATAGGTCGTGTGAACCCAGCCTTAGATATAAGTCCCAGCAGACAGTATCACACATGATGGGATTAGATACACATCTCAGCAGACAGTATCACACATGATGGGATTAGATACAGTGGCTCAGCAGACAGTATCACACAAGATTGGATTAGATATAGGGCCCAGCAGACAGTATCACACATGATGGTATTAGATACACAGCTCAGCAGTCAGTATTACACATGATGGGATTACAGATTTGGCCCTGCAGACAGTATCACACATGATGGCATTAGATACACAGCTCAGCAGACAGTATCACACATGCTGGTATTAGATACAGTAGCCCAGCAGACAGTATCACACATGATGGGATTAGATACACAGCTCAGCAGACAGTATCACACATGATCGGAGTAGATACAGTGGCTCAGCAGACATTATCACACATGATAGGATTAGAATCAGTGACTCAGCAGACAGTATCACACATGATAGGATTAGATTCAGTGGCTCAGCAGACAGTATCACACATGATAGGATTAGATTCAGTTGCTCAGCAGACAGTATCACACATGATTGGATTAGATATAGGGCCCAGCAGACAGTATCACACATGATCGGATTAGATACACAGCTCAGCAGACAGTATCACACATGATAGTATTAGACACAGTGGCTCAGCAGACAGTATCACACATGATAGGATTAGATACAGTGGCTCAGCAGACAGTATCACACATGATTGGATTAGATACACAGCTCAGCAGACAGTATCACACATGATAGGATTAGATACAGTGGCTCAGCAGACAGTATCACACATGATTGGATTAGATACAGGACTCAGCTCGCTGACATTGTGGCTCCAGCGCTGGACCCAGGAAAGGTAAGAATAATAATTTTGCTTCTTAATGTGTTACTAATCATTTTTGTGTGTTTGTGTTTTTTTACAAGTTCGGTTGTTGGACTTCGGATTCGAGGACTACTTCAATGACAGCGTTTTTTTATTCTCAATAAAATGGTTAATGGGGGTTGTTTTTTTTTATTTCAATAAAATATTTTTTCTATGTGCTTGTATTTTTTTAAACTTTATTATTACCTTAGTAATGGCCGCTGGCTGATTGACAACCTCCATTACTAAGGCAGGGCTTAATGTTAGCAGGTGCAGAGGCTAACACTAAGGGTATGTTCACACGGCAGCGTCCGTAACGGCTGAAATTACGGGGATATTTTCAGGAGAAAACATCCCCGTAATTTCAGCCGTAACGGCATGTGCAGGCGCTTGAACGCCGCGTCCATTACGGACGTAATTGGTGCTGCTTTTCATTGGAGTCAATGAATAACGGCTCCAATTACGCCCCAAGAAGTGACAGGTCACTTCTTTGACGCGGGCGTCTATTTACACGCCGTCATTTGACAGCGGCGCGTAAATATACGCCTCGTGTGAACAGCCAAACGTCAGCCCATTGCTTTCAATGGGCAGATGTTTGTCAACGCTTTCAAGCTGCATGCTTTTGGACGTAATTCGGGACAAAAACACCCGAATTACGTCCGTAATTAGTGTGTGTGAACATACCCTAACCCTCATTATTACCCCGGTACCCACCACCACCAGAGGTACTGGGAAGAGCCGGGTACGAACCAATACCCGACCATCTGTAGTGACGGCCAGGCAACGGGGCGGCCGCAGGCTGGTAGTATTAGGCCGGGGAAGGCCAAAAACAGTGGCCCTTCCCACGCTGGTAATGCTAGGCGGCGGCTGCTGCTGCTGCTGCTTCTTTGTATCTGGCTGGTTATGAAAATTGGGGGGGACCCCAAATTGTTCTTTCCAATTATTATTTTTTTTTTTTTTAAATGACGTGGGGTCCCCCCCATTTTTCATAACCAGCCAGATACAATAAAGCAGCAGCAGCAGGGTGGGAAAGGCCACTGTTTCTGGCCTTTCTCTGCCTGATAATACCAGCCTGTGGCCACCCCGGTGGCCAAACATCACTACAGATAGTCAGGTACTGGATCGTACCCGGCTCTTCCCAGCACCCCTGGTTGCGGTGGGTACCGGGGTAATAATGGGGGTTAGTGCTAGCCTCTGCACCGGCTAATAACTAAGCCCCGCCTTAGCAATGGATGTTGTCAATCAGCTGGCGGCCATTACTAAGGCGATAGTAATATAGTTAAAAAAAAAAACACAAAGACATAGAATAAATATTTTACTGAAATAAAAAAAAAAAAACACATAACCCTCATTAACCATTTTATTAATAAAAAAAAGCTGTCATCGAAGTAGTCCAACGACCAAGTCCAAGAATCCGACGTAGTCCAACGACCGAACCTGTAAGAAAACACACAAAAAACGATTAGTAACACATGTGTTAGGCTTAGATACAGGGTCCAGCAGACAATAATCTTATACAGTATAAGACCATGTGGTAGGCTTATATACAGGGCCCATCAGACAGGATCACACATGGGCCATGTATCTAAGCCTACCATGTGATTGGCTTAGATAAAGGGCCCAGCAGACAGGATCACACAATCTGTGATCCTGTCTCATGGGCCCTCTAAGCCTGCTACATCGTAGGCTTAAAGGGGTTGTCCAGTCCCTAAACATTGATGGCCTATCTTCAGGATAGGCCATCAATAGCTGATGTGTCGGGGTCCGTCTCCCGGGAGCCGGCCAATCAGCTGTTATGATGGGGCCGCAGCACTCGTACGAGAGCTGCTTCCCCTTCATTTCCCTTACTCGCTCACACTGTGAATCGCCGACACGGATTCACAGTGTGACCAAGTGACCAGAATGAAAGGGAAGCAGCTCTCGTACGAGTGCTGCGGCCCCTTCATAACAGCTGATTGGCCGGCTCCCGGGAGACGGACCCCACCAATCAGCTTCAGCAGACAGGGATATTAATCTTACCCTCCTCTTCAGCCGCGGAGGAAATTCTGTCCTGACTCTATCCGGGATCATGATGTTGTGCGCGGCGCATAGCGTTGCGACGTCAGGACCTCCGCTCCGGAAACAGGAAGGTAAGTACTGTCAGTTACTATAGTATCCGGGGCCCACGGCCCGAGTTACTATAGTAACATTTTATTGATGTGGTGCGGGGGGAGCCGCAGGCCCCCTGGCTTCGGGACCCGGTCTCAATTGTGACCGCTGCGACCCCTATAGCTACGCCACTGGTAGCAATCATAGTGCAGGTCATGCATTGAGAAGTAATCCCAAGTGGAACAGTTTTTTGAATACTATTATTCTAAAGATTTATTTTACAAGCTTGTTGAGATAAAATTATGCAGCCAGAGGCAAAACTAGTATGAGACACGAAGTGTGTCATATGCCATAAAATTATGGTTATTAAATTGCAGTGAAACAATTATAAGATGAAGACATAGTCAGTCAAAAAAAACAAAAAACGAACAGGGAGAACTATGCTTTTCATTTAATATAGACATCACTAGATACATGACATGCTTTATTTTATAAATATAAAAAGGAGAATGGTGCTAATTGCTAGAAACATTAATATAGAAATGCTAAAAGAACATATACATATATAATAGATGTATAACATGTATGACAATAGACTGAAGGTATACAAGCCTACTATACTGTATGTAATAAAGCCTAAGGATACTGAGGGAAATGATTAATGCTAGAGATCATTGTGTATAATGGTGCCAGACCACTGTAAGACCGATTACATGGCCTTGATATTTGCCATAACTGTCCATCAGGATCTCCAGTTGGTGACTACTGTATGGTAAAGCCCCCAATCAGGTTGCCATTGTAAAGCGGAACCACCAGTCCTGGTGGACAATTAAGTCAGTGCCTTTTGTGACTTATGCGAAGCAGGCCATTCAAATCTAGTTATTACTCTACAGAAATAAGTACCTGGGAACATTATATCAACATTAAGAATTCATTGCTTTTCTACTTAGGTGCTATGGGGGAAAATGCAGTACATATTGCAGCACTGTACAATAATAAAGAAGCTCTATCGACATTGTTGGATGCTTTCCCTTTTCTAATAGACACACCCATGGAATGTGACATATACAAAGGTAAGGAGTATTACTGTTACACGTGTTAAAGAACAATCTAAAACGTTTATTATTTGTTGATATTATTATCTATAGATAATGTACATGGATGTAGAATTTCAGACATTGTGATCGCGGAGTGACAATGGATTGCCATAGCTGCAAGGTGGCCTACAAAAAGCCCCCATGTCTGCCATGGACGTTAACCTATTAGAACAGGCATAATATACCGTACAACATAAATAGTACAGTGTTTTATATAAGCGATCGAAGGATCGCATGTTCAAGCCCCCTTGTGGGATTAATACATTTTTTCAAATAAAATTAAAAAAAAAAAGTTTTTTTACAGTTTACGGTATGTTCACATCAGCGCTGGGTTCCCATTCATGGGTTCCATCAGACCATTCAGTCAACTGCACTATTGTTTCCACCAAAAAAAAATGGAAACCTTATGGAATGGAGGCAAACGGAATTTGCATTCCGTTTGCTTCCCTTTGCAACGGAAGCATTACCATTGACGTCAATAGTAATGCAAATGGAAGCTCTGGTTTCCGTTTGCCTTTCCGTTGATGGGTTCCTCTAATGGAAAGGTCTGACGGAACCCATCAACGAGCCCTGACGCTGATGTGAACAGACCCAAAACATGTTGTTTTCATAGGAAAAAAAACAATAAAAAAACTATACAAAATTGGTATCACCGACCTGTACTATAAAATTATGTGATTTCTCACACACTGTAAACGACTACAGAAATACCTGAAAAACATCAGAATTGAAATTTTATCTTGCCTTACAAACAATGGAATAAAGAATGATCAAAAAGTCGTATGTACCCCAAAATGATACCAATGAAAACTGCAAGTCATCCCACAAAACCAAGCTCTCATACAGCTCTGTTGATGGAAAAACAAAAATGTTATGGGTCCTGAAAAGAGGTGATGCAAAAACAGTTTAAAAAAAAAAAAAGGTGTTTTTATTGTGCAAAACTAATAAAAAAAATAATCAAATAACACATACAAATTTGGCATCGCCACAATGTACATCATAATTTGGGATATAGGGGCACAGTCTCTCCATATACTGCTGCATGTTATAAGAGCAATCGCAAAGGGTTCAAGTCAGATTTGATGCTAAATACTTATTTTTGGCATCACAGCTTGGTCATCATTAGAGGAATTATTTAAGTAAAAAGTCGATATAAGATTCTTCTAGTGGAATGGAGTTTGCTCAAATTTTGCACAGAATATTTAGAGAGGATTAAAGTACCTAAAAGTATAGTAAAAATATAGGGTTAAGAGTCCATATCCATTGTCAACCAGTACTGTAAAACTACTGTCAGAGTTGGTCTCACCGGTAGATTAATTTCCAAGTATACATATATACATTCCAATATACACCCGGAGAATATTCCAGACACACACAGTGCTTGGTGTATCATGCAGAGTACCTGCAAAACCGTGAGTTTGAGGTTTATTTATAACTTCCTGCGTTCAGTTAAAAAGCATCAACAAATCAGATAATTACAACAGTAGGATATATACGTCGATTTTACTTAAAGTAAACTACTTAAAAATGTCCAGACTACTTCATCTAGTTAAGACTAAACTGAATTGGATTATGGTCAATGACCGTTTACACTGTACGGTCTCAGATAAGGAAGAGCTCTTCCTTCAATTTGGCAGCCATGGCTCAGATACCTTGGGATGATCTCTTAGGTTAATTCTATCCTCCCACCCCCCCCCCTCTTTTCCCTCTTTTCCCTCTTTCTCTCCCTCCCTTTTATTCCTTCTTTCTTTTTTTGATATGTGGCAATATTAGGAATATATTTGTCTGTCATAATTCGATTTATGGGGATTGCCCCCGGCTGCTACTTGCATTGTTTGATGTACAGTTTACCTTTTCTTGAAAACCTTCAATAAAAATTATTGAAACATGAAAAATGTCTAGACTATTACATGGTATTATCTTTGTTCTGTTTTTCTGAGCACTAAATTTTATGACATACATAACAATGTCATAAATAACATCAATGTTTTCTCATCTGTAGTATCTTAAAATGTAATTTGCATCCTGTTCTGCGTGGTCTTCTGTGTGGTGACTAGAATTATTTTCCTGTTTTACACAGCTTATTTCAGAAACTGCTTATGAGACATTTTTATACAATGAATATTCTTTAATTGATACAGTTATTCTGATAACTAAAGAAAAAGCTATAATCTTAATAAACCTTAATCTCAATTACTCTTACATTTCCCCTCTAAAATACTGTATTCAACTATTCTGTCCCTATTGGACCCGATACCCCTATGGAAGCTGGGATCTTCCTATCCCTTCCTTTACTAGTATAGTGGCTATTGGAATCTACCTATCATGAGTTACAGTGGATACTGTGGAATGGAACGGATTAATACTGGTAGCCGTGTAAACTGTGGGATCATCAAATTTACCTTGAGATCCTGTCCCACAGATCAGCTGTAAATTATTTATCTAAAGAACAAGTTAAGTATATTTCAGCCACACATGAGCCTATCCCTTCCTAACCTCTTCTTACCCTACATAACTAAGTTAAAACAAACTAGAGAGCTGTCTTAGTTTACAAAAGATATAGCAATTGAATCAGATGAAAAGTATGAGAATAATTAAAATGACAAGTATTGGGTGGAAAATCCAGTTGAAAGCTCCTTTTGCGGTTGAGGACCATCCCTTGAAGACATGATACCAATGATGTTGGGTATCAGTCTCTATCTTGGTTCCCAAATCGATGAGTTTCTTGCCGACACGGTAGTATATATCTGTCAGTCAGCGTCTTATTCCTAATCTGCAAATGTTGATAAAGCTGCTTCGTATGATTAATTATCTTGATCATTTCCTCGAGAGAAAGAGTAATATTAGAATCAGGGTATGAATCAGGATGATAGTACAAAGATACTTGTTGATTCAAGTCAGGAGGAAAAGAGAAAGTTTCATTGTTCCAAGTTAGATGAGTAACATTAGACCAACGTCCACAAAAAGGGTTTGCCAAATGAAACATACTAGTACTTCTATTATCTGAAGTTACAATACAAACATACTGTGGATATACTTCTAGGAAAAAAACATAAAATCCATGGATTCAGCTATTGTGTTATAATCGTTACTACTATTTTTGCATCTATTAATCAGATATAAACCTGTCATTTTCTGTGTCCTTCGCTATGACAAAGGGGAGTTGTGAAAAATGCCACATTTTATCCTACTTTCATTATGTATTGTCACTTTAATAAAGATCCATTTGGGTTCAATCAACATCCTTCCTGGAATCGGGAATCCTTTTTCTACCGACTTCCATAAGGTCTTTATCCCTGTTACAGTTACATTAACTACTGTGCAGCCTGAATTGGCTGAACATGTAAAATTGTCTTGAGTTCGGTCATGTGTGGAGTTTATCAAACCCCATGTTCTTCTACCAGTATTTGGTACATTTATTAAAATATATCCTGGTGCATATAAATGTGTGTGTAAAAAGCAAAAATCAATGGTAGAGAGCCATATAATCAACTTCATTATGTGTGTTCACTGAGAGGCTTTTTCAGAAATCGTTTACAGTGAGATGCGTGGATCCACGTAGGCTTGCCTTCCACCTTTACAGACGTAGGTGTCACGAAGCGGGTTAGTGGACCCACTAGGCCATACCGCCGCAGCGGGGAGGCAGCTGGCCAAACAACAGGACACCCCAGAAATACAATGTCCCGCACAAGGGTACCTGAATAGTCCAGATGGTGGCCGCAACTCTGGCACAGATGAGATGGGTGCAGCAGATGGCGCCAAACGTGGCAGATGACACAGGAGCTGCAAGTTGCGCCAGACGTGGTGGATTCCTCCGGACGTGGCAGATAACACAGGACGTGGCGGATTCCTCCGGACGTGGCAGATGACACAGGACGTGGCGGATTCCTCCGGACGTGGCAGATTACTCCAGACGTGGCAGATGACACAGGACGTGGCGGATTCCTCCAGACGTGGCAGATTCCTCTGGACGTGGCAGATGACACAGGACGTGGCGGATTCCTCTGGACGTGGCAGATTCCTCTGGACGTGGCACGACTAGATACTAGGGCACAGCACGGAAACAGGAACGGGGAACAAGGTACGGGTAACAACAGGAACGGGAAACACTAAGGGACCATTTGCAAGACAGACTGGGAAAACTAACAACGCTCAGGCATCGAAATAGGGGGCTGGACCCCTCTTATAGCCCAGGGTACTCATGGGTCAAAGGTCGTTCAAGATGTCCGGTGCGCGCGCTGCCCCTTTAAGAGCGGGGATGAGCGTGCGCGCGCACCCTGCGGGCTCCGGCTAAGGTGAGTGGATGCAAGCGCTGGCGTCTCCTGAGGAGGAGGCTGGGGCCAGCGCTTGCCGACTCGTGGCTGCGGCTGTCAGCGGGAGGCTGGAGCTGACAGCCCGCAGCCACGGACGTTACAGTATCCCCCCTCTTACGCCCCCTCTTCTTGGGACCGGAGCGAGAGAGAAACTTCTTTAGAAGAGTAGGGGCATTGAGGTTCTCCTCTGGCTCCCAGGACCTCTCTTCGGGACCAAACCCCCTCCAATCCACCAAATACAAGGTCTTTCCTCTCACTCTCTTGGTGTCCAAGATCTCCTTTACCTCAAAGATGTCCGAGGAGCCGCTGGGAGCAACCGCAGGGCTGGGAGTCTTGGAATAGCGGTTTAGGATCACAGGCTTCAGGAGGGAGACGTGGAAGGAGTTGGGAATCCTCCTGAGGGTAGGAGGCAGCCGAAGCTTGTAGGCGACAGGGTTGATCTGCTGCAGGACCTCGAATGGTCCAGGGAACCTGGGAGCA
Organism: Rhinoderma darwinii; assembly: GCF_050947455.1. NCBI lineage: Eukaryota > Metazoa > Chordata > Amphibia > Anura > Rhinodermatidae > Rhinoderma > Rhinoderma darwinii. The sequence goes on along the minus strand of NC_134690.1, from coordinate 135,026,954 downwards.
AACTTGTATGAAGGCACCTTCAAGCGAATGTTCTGAGAGGACAGCCAGACTTTAGTCCCCGAAAGATACTGAGGCGGCTCTTTTCTCTTAATATCTGCCTTTCGCTTCATGCGATCTACTGCCAGCAAAATAGAGGACCGGGTCTGTTGCCAGATTTGCAGGAAGTCCCCATATGCAGAGTCAGCAGCGGGAACCTGAGATGAAGTCGACACAGGGAGAGGAACTCTGGGATGTTGACTGTACACGATGTGAAACGGAGTGGAAGTGGTGGACTCACTTGTGTGGTTGTTGTAAGAAAATTCGGCCCATGGTAGAAGCTGTACCCAGTTATCGTGCTGTGAAGAGATGAAATGGTGGAGATAATTTTCCATGATCTGGTTGATCCTCTCAACTTGCCCATTGGATTGGGGGTGATAGGCAGAGGAAAAGTCCAATCTCACATCCAGGAGTTTACAGAGGGCTCTCCAGAACTTAGAGGTAAACTGAACCCCCCGGTCGGACACAATGTGAAGAGGCAAGCCATGCAAGCGGAAGATGTGCTGAATGAAGAGACTTGCCAGACGAGGAGCAGAAGGTAGGCCGGTCAGCGGGATAAAATGAGCCATCTTAGAGAACCGGTCCACCACCACCCAGACAGTGTTACATCCTGCTGAGGGGGGAAGGTCTGTGACGAAGTCCATCGCAATGTGCTGCCAGGGGGCATTGGGTACGGGCAGAGGTTGAAGCAGGCCGGCAGGCTTGGAGTGAGTCACTTTGTTAGAGGCACACACCGTGCAAGCAGAGACAAAGTCCAGAACATCCTTAGGTAGCGTGGACCACCAAAAGTGACGAGCAATTAGGTCTCGGGTTTTATGGACACCGGCGTGCCCAGCAAGTTTAGAACTATGTCCCCAGCGGAGAATTCTACTCCTGTCCACCAACCGAACAAAAGTCCTCCCAGGAGGGATGTCTCTAACCTGCAGAGGATTAGCAGTGACGATGCAGGACGGGTCTATGATGGTCTGGAGGGACTCCACCGTGTCTTCCGTCTCAAACGATCTGGACAGGGCATCGGCCCTCACATTCTTGTCTGCGGGACGGTAGTGGAGCGCAAACAGAAAACGGGTGAAGAACAGCGACCACCTGGCTTGACGAGGATTAAGTCTTTGAGCGGACTGAAGGTAAGTGAGGTTCTTGTGGTTGGTGAAGATCAGGATGGGGTGAGCAGCGCCCTCCAGAAGATGTCTCCACTCCTCCAGAGCCAATTTGATGGCCAGCAGCTCCCGATCTCCAATGGAGTAATTGCGCTCAGCAGAAGAAAACAGTCTAGAGTAGTAGCCACATACTACTGCCTTTCCTTTGGAGCTCCTCTGGAACAGGAGTGCACCTGCACCAACAGAGGAAGCGTCCACTTCCAGTGAGAAATGCCGAGATAAACATCAGGATGATGGAGGATCGAGGCTGAAGTGAAGGCACTCTTCAGGCTATTAAATGCAGACTCTGCCTCTGGAGTCCACACTTTGGCGTTCACACCCTTCTTGGTAAGGGTCGAGATGGGAGACGTCAGAGAAGAGAAGTTAGGAATAAACTGCCGGTAGAAATTGGCGAATCCCAGGAACCACTGTATAGCCCTTAAGCCTTGGGGACGTGGCCACTCCAGGACAGCCTTCACTTTCTCAGGATCCATCTTGAGGCCTTGATCCGAGATGATGTAGCCCAGGAAGGGCAGAGAACTCTTCTCAAAGACGCACTTCTCCAGCTTGGCGTATAAATGATTCTCCCTCAATCGTAGTAGAACCTGACGAACATGCCTCCGATGAGTCGTCTGATCTGGGGAGAAAATTAAAATATCATTGAGATAAACAACAACACAGACATAGAGTAGATCTCGGAAGATGTCGTTAACGAACTCCTGAAACGCTGCGGGAGCGTTACACAGTCCGAAGGGCATCACCAGGTATTCGTAGTGCCCGTCCCGGGTGTTAAATGGCGTCTTCCATTCGTCACCCCGGCGAATCCGGACTAGATTGTAAGCAGGTCTAGCTTAGAAAAAATTTTGGCCCCTCGTATGCGATCAAATAGCTCAGAGATGAGTGGCAACGGGTATTTGTTCTTGACTGTGATCAGGTTGAGGCCCCTGTAGTCAATGCAGGGACGAAGGGATCCATCCTTCTTTTTAACAAAGAAGAATCCAGCCCCGGCCGGGGAGGAAGATTTTCGTATAAAACCCCTCTCCAGATTCTCCTTTATATAGGCCTATATGGATAGAGACTTAGGCAGGGAGAGAGGATATACCCGTCCACGGGGAAGAGAGGCATTAGGAACCAGTTCAATGGGGCAGTCATAGGTGCGATGTGGAGGCAGCATCTCAGCCTCCTTTTTGCTGAAAACATCTGCATACTGAGCAAAATGGGGAGGCAGTCCCGACAGCGACTGAGGCAGAGAAGGCTTGACAGGATGGATCTGCAGCAGACAATGACCATGGCACTTGGAGCCCCACTGGAGAACCTCTCCAGAATTCCAGTCCAGGACTGGGGCATGTAGTCGAAGCCAAGGCAGGCCCAGCAGAACAGGATTGATGGCTTTGGGCAAAACAAGGAACGAAATAAATTCAGAATGAAGTACTCCAACCTGGAGCTTCAACGGCTTGGTTCTAAAGGTAATGGGTTCAGGCAGAGGCAGTCCATTAACTGAGGCAACAGCCAAAGATGTCTCCAGGGGAACTGTGGGCAGCTGAAGATGATCCACAAGCTATTTCTGGATGAAATTTGCAGCAGAGCCAGAGTCAAGATAGGCAGAGACTTGATGTGTCTTGTCGCCGGATACCAGGGTCACAGGAATAGTCAGTTTGGAAGCGAATCCTCTGTTAGATTCTGTTCCACCTAGTGTTGTCTCTCCAACCAATCCCAGGCAATGGGGTCTCTCCGGCCTCTGGGGGCACAGACGCACAACATGGCCTCCATGGCCGCAATACAAACAAAGTCCAGAAGTGCGTCTGCGTTGTCTCTCCTGGGTAGACAATTTAACATAAGTACTCTGCATCTGGTCCTCTGGTGGGACGATGGAGGAGGATTACGGGACAGCAGAATCCAGCCTGGGAAGTTCTCTTCCCCGGAGAACCTCTTGGGAACGTTCCCGGATCCTCATGTCGACACGGGAGGCGAGTAGGATAAGATCGTCCAGGGTAGATGGCAGATCGCGAGCAGCCAGCTCGTCCTTGATCCCTGAAGACAGTCCCTGCCAGAATGTAGCCACCAAAGCCTCGTTGTTCCAGGTCAATTCAGCAGCCAGGATACGGAACTGAATGGCATACTCGCCCACGGAGAGGTCTCCCTTGTGTAGGGTCAGCAAGGATGCAGCAGCCGAAGAAACTCTCCCAGGTTCCTCAAAGATCGAGCGGAAGGTCTGTAAGAAGCACTGCAAGTCCCGGGTCTCTGGTCCCTGATGTTCCCACAGAGGATTGGCCCATGCCAGGGCTTTGCCGGTAAGGAGAGAGATGATAAAGGCGATCCTGACGTCATCCGAACAGAAGGACCTGGCATGTAGTCTGAAATGGATCAGGCACTGATTCAAAAATCCCCTGCAGGACCTCGGATCTCCGTCATAGCGTGGAGGTAGCGGCAAGAAACACAGGGGGTTGGTACCGGTACAGACAGGAAGTGTAGCAGGCGGAACCGCAGGAACGGGTGCGGTGATGACTGTGGACGGAGCAAGCAGCCGATGGGCTATGGCGTTCACCGACAGGAGGAGCTGGTCTTGTCGTGACTGGAGATCCTCCATCTCAGCCTGCATGGCTTGTGTAGACAACGTCGCAGGTTGACCAGCGGGGTCCATGGCCTGAGCGTACTGTCACGAAGCGGGTTAGTGGACCCACTAGGCCGTACCGCCGCAGCGGGGAGGCAGCTGGCCAAACAACAGGACACCCCAGAAATACAATGTCCCGCACAAGGGTACCTGAATAGTCCAGATGGTGGCCGCAGCTCTGGCACAGATGAGATGGGTGCAGCAGATGGCGCCAAGCGTGGCGGATGACACAGGAGCCGCAAGTTGCCCCAGACGTGGCGGATACCTCCGGACGTGGCAGATAACACAGGACGTGGCGGATTCCTCCGGACGTGGCAGATGACACAGGACGTGGCGGATTCCTCTAGACGTGGCGGATTCCTCCGGACGTGGCGGATTCCTCCAGACGTGGCAGATGACACAGGACGTGGCGGATTCCTCCAGACGTGGCAGATGACACAGGACGTGGCGGATTCCTCTGGACGTGGCAGATTCCTCTGGACGTGGCACGACTAGATACTAGGGCACAGCACGGAAACAGGAACGGGGAACAAGGTACGGGTAACAACAGGAACGGGAAACACTAAGGGACCATTTGCAAGACAGACTGGGAAAACTAACAACGCTCAGGCATTGAACTAGGGGGCTGGACCCCTCTTATAGCCCAGGGTACTCACGGGACAAAGGTCGTTCAAGATGTCCGGTGTGCGCGCTGCCCCTTTAAGAGCGGGGACGAGCGTGAGCGCGCACCCTGCGGGCTCCGGCGAAGGTGAGTGGATGCAAGCGCTGGCGTCTCCTGAGGGGGAGGCTGGGGCCAGCGCTTGCTGACTCGTGGCTGCGGCTGTCAGCGGGAGGCTGGAGCTGACAGCCCGCAGCCACGGACGTTACAGTAGGTGGAATAAGCATGACTTGGTAAGGACCGTCAAAACTGGGTTCCAGTGTTTTCCTGACGTGCCCCTTAATCGTCACCCAATCTCCAGGCTCGAGAAAATGGGTACCTGCCATGTACTCCGGATCTGGAATAGAACTAAAAACACGGTGAGGCACCTGTTGTAAATTCTTTTGTAATGCACCCACATATGTAGTTAAATCTGAATGTAAATTCTGCAATTGCTGTGGAAAGTATAAGCCTGTCTTTGGTAGTCCACCAAACAACACTTCATAAGGACTAAGTGTAGTCTTTCTATTAGGTGTAGTTCTCTGTACATTTCGGGTGGGAGACACTCTGTCCATGGTCTTCTCGTCTCTGTCATTGATTTCTGCATTTTCAGCAGATGTTCCATTTAATCTCTCAACCTTGCCACTACTTTGTGGGTGGTATGGTGTATGAAATGCTTCTGTGATCCCTAAGGCTGTCATTATTTCTAGTACTTCTCCAGTGAAGTGTGTACCTCTGTCACTTTCTATAACCTCAGGTACACCATATCGGCACACCATTTCTGACACTAATTTTTTGCTACGTTTTTGCTGTGGCTCTGGTAGTAGGCCATGTCTCAGGCCATACAGAGAATAGATCATTGCATACCAACACATACTCATAGGTACCCACCTTTGGAAATTGTATAAAATCAATCTTCAGTTTCTGGAATGGGTACAATGGCCTGGGGCTGCATCTTTGTGGCACCTTCAAAGTTCTCCCTGCATTATGGTAAGCACAGACAACACACCCTGGACAAACTTGGCAGCAGTATTGTTGAAGCCCGGGGCTACCCAGTGCTTACTTACCATTGCTTACTTTGACTGGTGAGTAGGGCCATGTAAGAGGGCACACATCACAGGGTACACAGTTTGGTACTTAAAGCAAATAGCCCATTCTCACCTAACTATGCACCCTTAGTTGTCCATTTGCCTTGTTCCTTGTTGGAAACTTGGTTTTGAAACTTACATAGTTGATCCAAATCCCCCTCCCCTGCATTTGGCAAGGCTTCCACAATATACATCATCACGGGGAGGGGAGCAACACGGCTGCCTTAGCAGCAGCGTCTGCTTTTCGATTTCCTTCTGCTTCACGTGTCTGCTCCTTAGTATGAACTTGCACCTTAACTATTGCCACCTGGGCAGGCAGCTCAAGTGCTCTGAAGAGCTGGGCTACCATATTTGCAGTCTTAATGGGTTTTCCTGAGGATGCAACAAAATCTCTACTGCGCCAAATGGGACTTTAGTCATGTGCAATGCCAAATGCATACCTGGAATCAGTGAAAATATTCGCTGTCTGATCCTCGGCCATTATACAAGCCTGAGTAAGTGCTTTCAGCTCTGCCTTTTGAGCTGACATACTAGGAGGAAGCGCCCTTTGCTTAATTACCTCATGGAGGGTAACTATGGCATACCTAGTGTAAGGTTTCCCGTCTTTATAATATCGGGACCCATCTACAAACAGTTCTAGATCAGCATGGATATGGGAGTTTCATGTATATTATCTAACTCCATGGTCTCTATTTTCATCAACTCATAGCAATCATGTTCAAGGATATCATCTTGATTTCCTTGCTCTAGTGTCACTGGGAGCAAAGTAGCTGGATTCAAAGTGACACATCTTTTGATGCAATGAAAGAAGAAAAATGGTGTATCCAGCACTCTTGTTTAAAAACAAAACAATTAAAATGATAATCCCGGGACCACGCTTACGCGTTTCAAACTTCTAGGGCTCTTAATCATAGCTATGAAATCTCACCCACACTGCTGCTACTGTAATACACTTTGGATTTTCCGCAATTAAATCCATTGCGGAAAATCCAGTGTTTACGCCGTGTGTGTTCCTACCCTTAAAGAGGTTAGGGCCGTTTCTCATCTCCATCGCAGGTCCGTCAGTGATTATCAGAAAGAAAAGTGCAGCATGGTGCACTATTGTTTCTGGTAAAACCATGAACACCTCGATGGACCACGGCGTCACCTATTAAAGTCAATGGCTATGATTAAGAACCCTAGAGGTTTGAAACACGTTCCTGCCTAGCTTTCTCATATATATCGTTAAAAAGATAGGTATATACAAACAAAAGTAAAAGGATCCCTATTGAAATCGCAATTTATTCTTCATGCATTAGTACAGTACTGGATGAACAACACACTTATCCCTGACCTGAGAAGCCCGTACCGGGTTCAACCTGGGAACTGCAGAGATACCATCCCAAAATGCAGACGGGAGTGGTTACCCGTCACTTCAAACAGCCCCTGGTGAGATGGTAATACAATTCCCTCGGACCTCGGATAAGCAGAGGTTTTAATCTCTTCTTATCTATTGGACGTGCGGCTTCACAAGGATGACCATACTACACACAGAGAGCATATACAATCAATCACTCATTCATACACCTTGGTATTTCAAGCAGAGTTAGTAAAACAGCAATATTCAAAAACAAAAGTATACAGATCTACCTTGAGATTCCTCCCTGGACTGAGCAGGGACTTCCCACACAGACAGCGGAAGCAGTAAGTAAAAGGCTCACTTACCCAGGGCTAGCGTTCCCGGACTCCGTTCAGTCCATGAAGTTGTGACTAGGATATCTCGCTGGGGCCTCCAAAAATGTCAGAGTTGGCCTCACAGGTAGATCAATTTCCAAGTATAAATATATGCATTCTAATATACGGCCGGAGAATAATCTAGACACACACAGTGTTTGGTGTATCATGCAGATTTCCTGCAAAACCATGAGTTTGAGGTTTATTTATAACTTTCTGCGTTCAGTTCAAAACCATCAACCAATCAGACAATTAAATCCAACAAAGAAAATGATCGACTGAAGCACAACAAATTGATAGCAAAAAATACAAAATTTTATTAACATGAAACCATGACAAAGGTTAAAACTGGAACAGGGGATGAGTCACTCAATAAAAAGACATCGAAAACAATCATGTACTAGATGTAGATGTGACATAAATCTATACAAGCTTGTTTATTTGTTAATACAGCAAAATAGGATAGTATACGTGCCTATGCGGACCTGTAGCTAATGAAGCCTAGTAAATGATGGCAAAAAGAAGGTCAACAAGGGATAAAATGCATGTATGTACTGCCTGGGTTGCCTCTATGAGAGTATATGTGTGGCAATAATTATATGCAGATACCTGAATCCAGTGATTATCTGTACATGCATGATAGCCTAATATACGCCATAGTGTGTATTACAGGATCAGTGCTACAGGTAACATACAGCAATGTGCATAGATGCACAAAAAGGTACCAGGCCAATACCAAGCAAGAAAGTCAGTGATAGCTGTACAACATACCAGTGGACATGATGAGGATGTCTGGACCCTGCTACAGGTAACATACAGCAATGTGCATAGACGCACAAAAAGGTACCAGGCCAATACCAAGCAAGAAAGTCAGTGATAGCTGTACAACATACCAGTGGACATGATGAGGATGTCTGGACCCGACGCGCGTTTCGGCAACTGCCTTCGTCCGGGGTCTTAATAAATGTGTTGGATTTTACTCCAAATTTTGAGTCCATTAAGACTGGTGTATGAAACGCCAGTCTTAATAAACTCCCTCCTTTCAGTCCAGTGTGTCAGCTCCAGGTGTCACAGTGATTAATGAGTAGCAGCGGTTCATCTCTAGGAATATGACAGTAGAAACAGTGCCACTTATAGGATATAAGAAGGTAATACACCAACTTCAAAATTAAAGTATGAACTGGAATGATATACAGTGAAATAAATATATGACAAGTAAATGAGTAAAAATTAAATGTTATTTTTATTCTATGGTTCATTACAACTGCGGCAATACCATATATGTTTTATGTATGGTTTACCATTTTTATTAAATAAAAAAATGTATTTGTTATTACACTTTTTCCTTTTTTTTTCTCCACTAGGGGTCTTGAAGCTGCAATCAGTTTACTATCTATCATTGTCACATCGACAGGCAATCTATTAGGCTACTACAGTATGGAGTCTAGGCATCTGTGAGCTAAAGAACCTGGACTCCAAGCTGATACATTTTAACTGCACTGATACATTGTTGCAAACTAACAGGACAGGAGGAGAGATTTGTTCTGCTGATGTATTTAGCTCACAGAGAATTTATACACAAAGTATGTTAGAAATTTGCATAGCTTTCCATTATGCATTTTATTAGGCTTCATTTACATAAAACCAGATACCTCTTCAATTGATGGTAAATTTTTACATGCTATGGAATTTGCATCACTGACAATATTGGATAGTACTAAATACATTGAGGTAACTAGTGACTGTTGCTTTAGCCTGGGCAATTTATTATACACATCTAATTATGAGAAGTACATAGCAGCCAATGAAATGGGAGTTATTATTAAATGGTTGGCTTGGAATAACTTGCTAATTCCAAACTAATCAGTAACATTTTCAAGATTTGCATGGGTACAAGTTTAAACATGACTTAAATACCAACCCATTTGCTGGCTCCACCACACTGGAGCTTAATGAATAGGATAATTGTCATTCTATCTTATTAGCAAATCATTTCCATCAATCCCTGAAATGCCCCATTCATTGCCTTTGATGCAACATTACTTTTTATTAATATCACATTATCTGTTTTTACTGAATATAATGTTCCAGAGATTAACATGATATTAAATAGTATAATCAAGCTTCATAAATCTAGAATTAGGAATGGACAATTATTCCTCCTCGAGGCAGATCAGATGTACGTACCTGGCAAGTAGAAGGTTACTTAGTAATGTTATGGGCTTTAAATGAAAGACTTATGATTCTTATCATTCCTTGTACCCAGGGGAGACGGCTTTACACATAGCAATTGTGAACCAGAATCCAGAGATGGTGAAGGAACTGATTAACAGGAAGGCGGACATGCACAATGCTCGAGCTGTGGGGACATATTTTGCTCCGAGACAGAAAGGACAATATTATTATGGTATATTAAATGAAGGTGGAGTTCTGGATCAATAGGTGGATACTAATATAACTAGCGTTTATGTAAACCCAACCCACATGGACATCTCTGTAGCCAAATGTTCTGACTGTAAAATGAACATCCATAACATTTTTAATTTGTATTGAAGTGATATGTCAAAGTAATTAGCTTTTTGGTTTCTATGCAAAATGTTTTTAACAGATGCCAATTTCCCAACATAACAAAATTGCTCTGTTGATTGGTGGGGGTTCCGGGGGTCGGACCCCCACCAATCACACATTGATGACCTATCATTGAATTTTACTGGAAAATCACTTTAAAGAAATCTCTGCCTTTGATTATCATGAGCTTAATAGTCAGCAAATGTAAAATCTAGCATCTTTCTAATATCATTTTATAGTTAGCATTTTTGTTATTTTACACTTCCCTTGTGTTCCGTGCGATGGCACACCGGGACGTAGGCACTCCTTGTGTTGTCATATGGCGCCTCAGTACAGCACTGCACTGCATCCATTGGAGATGTATTATGGATCTGTACAACTCAGAGCATGTACAGAGCCGTATTATAACTCATTGCATGAGCCATTACTATTAAAAAGGTTATTCTAGCCTGCAGCATTTTTCATCTACCCATTGAATAGGTTAAAAAAAAATGCTAGATCGGTGGGAGTCCGACTGGTGGGACCCCCACTGATCACAAGAACGGGGGACCCAGTCCCCCATTCCCCCAGCCATAAGACGGCAGCCAGGAGGAGTTTGAATGGAGTGGATGCAAGGCAGTCGCGGTGCCGCTCTATTCAATGTCTATTGGGATGACGGAAACAGCCGAGCACAGTGCCAACACTAAGTTATCCAACACCCATATTGTGACCCATATAAAAAATAACCTACCTTTTCTGCCTTACATTGTTTCGTTATAAAATATAACTATACAAAATATTACAAGATATAGTATTATTTTAGTAACAATAGCGCTCACCGACCTTTTATGTGGGCAGGACACTGTGTCTCTGAACTGCATAATGGTGTATGTCATAGATGTGTTATTTAACCCATAGATGCATCTTATTCTGCAGAATCTATCGACTGACCATGGAACTGGCACATCCTCTTTTAATTATCCGCACAGTATAGAGAAAGCAGGACCACCTAACACATGGGAGCAGGACCACACGAAAGCACAAAAAAAATCCAAAAGTGGTAATCCTGTTGCCCACAAATAACTGCAAGAATTGCAATCCAATACCTTTCACATTACTGAAAAGGAATTTAGCCTACTGTTAAAGCACAACTGCTTTATTCTTGACACACAGGTTGTGTCTAACATTATTATTGGCTTTAAGTTAAAGTTTTGTTTGAGAGGCCGAATAGTAATAGTAGCCTTGCCTTGGTGCATAACCCTGGTCCTATTCAGCCTGAGTTTGTAGACAGATGATTGGACATTCTGCTACAAATGTTTTGGTATAGTTCAGACTTTATAGATAATTAATGACAAGTCCTCAAGATCCCGACGCATTGAAGCCCCCCAAAAATCCCCACAATTACAGCATGTAAAATTTCGCACAAAGAAGGGATATCTGGGACTGTGGGCAGTGGAGAGAAAAGCCTAGTGCTTGTATAGATCTAGTACATATGACTATTTGGCATACTGACCTTATAAACTAGACAGTTTAAATGAACAAACATAGTGACTATATATATGTATGTATGTGTATGTATATATATATATATATATATATATATATATATACACATATATATATTTATTAGAAGCTACCTCCGCTTGGAATTCTTTGCTAAGTAACACTTGAAATCAGCAGTTCTTTGTAAAGTGCAACTCAACTGGAGTATATTGTCTACCAATTTCTTATGCAATATTGAAATTTGTAGAACAAAACTTGCATTTGAAAATTCAAGAAGCTTTTACACTAATATGCTGCTAGGTATATTAGGCCCCATCATGTGTAGTAGGATGATGGTAGAACATTAGACCATATTTAAAGAAACGTGAAATACAACTGTTAGCTAAAGTAAAGGTTATGCGAATACAGTGTATATGTATTCATTACATAATTGCTGAATAATACATTTGACATCACTTTTTTGGTATGGGCGAATTATTTAATCCTTAAAATTATGTAAGATCTTTGTATTCTCATTTTAGGGGAGTATGTCATTTCGTTTGCTGCTTGTGTGGGTAATCAGGAGGTACTTAAGTTACTAGTGGAAATTGGAGCACCTTTGGAATCTCAGGATAATCAAGGTAAGGAATGGATTTGATAAAGGAGAAAGGAAGTCCCAGTAGAATACATAGCACCCATTTGTGACACTACCCATGTGTACTTCTATGGGCACTGTGTGGCAATATCTTGGTGCTATATGTAGTGTATTTCTGAGCCATAATGGCATGATCCGGGCATTGTAGGTACTATTTTTAAGGGCACTGAATGGCATTATTTATATAGGCACTGTGTGACATTATCTTCGCATTGCATGTGCTACTGTTCTAGGCACTGTAGGGCATTATTCCTCTGAGTGCTATGTAGAACCATCCAGGCTCTGTACAGCACTATTTTCAGTGACAGCGTGTGACATAATATTGTTTTGTGTATCATTTTTCTATTTATCCTGGTGTGGATTACTGTTGTCCAGGCATTCTATACACTATTTATCTCAACATTATATTGCACTATCCAGGCACAATTATCTGAGAAACGTATAGACTTGGATGTAAAGATAAATGCTAGATAGATAAATAGATAGATAGATAGATAGATAGATAGATAGATAGATAGATAGATAGATAGATAGATAGATAGATAGATAGATAGATAGATAGATAGATAGATAGATAGATAGATAGATTTGGAAGTCATGCATTATGCAATGGTGGAGTAAGGTCAATTTTTTTCTAGTCTAACTCCAATAGTAAATGTTATGGAATTGCAAGTTGAGCGATTTCCCAAAGGCTGCTGGAGACTGCCAGGAAAGAGCGTGCAAATAAAACCGCAACCTCAAATCTGTCACAACTCTGATCAACAGTCTAAGGCTACTCTAAGGTTTTTGCCAGAGCAGACCGCAAGGTGGGATGATCTTTGCTGCATAGAACCCAGGTTGTCTTAGCAGAGTTCAGTGTTGGATAAGAGGTGCAATACAGGCAATACCTGAACATGAACCAGCCAGCCAGAGGGTAAACAGAAAGTCCAAAACAGAGCAAGTGGAAATCAGGTACAGCAGAGGTCAGAACTGGCCAGGAACAGATAATCAACCTAAACAAGGGGTTAACGAGAGACAAGCCGAGATCAGTTTCCAAGAAGTCCAGAAGTACAGGGAGTGTCAGAGCTTGATCAGAACACCAGAAGTCTAGGAAAAATCACAAACAAAGACCAGGCGGAGGAAGCAGAGATGTAAATACAACCCACACCTAATTGGCAGAAAAACAGAGAAAAGAGATAGGCTCAAAGTAAAACAGAACCGCCCAGAAGCTAGAACAGTAGTCATGGTGATCCTAAGGGAACAGGCATTTTCCTAACATTAACATTCACTACAAGTACACTATACAAAGAGTGTGAAAGGTATTAAAATAATTTACCAGAATAAAAAATAAACACATGTATTACAAGAAAATGAATCACAGATAAGAAACAGAAAGGAACATTACAAGAAACGAGAAACTGCAGTTTTGGTCCCAAAGGTCCAATAAGAGTTAACATTACGCATACATGCCTTTGGGTTCTTAAGTATCAATAGCATCTGGCACATGTATGTTGCCTTATGACACAAATCATTTTAATTAATGTAATCCATCTGGCATTGCATAATTGGTTAAACTTATATTTTAAAACACAATACATTTTGCAGCATGGAAATGAGAACCATTCTTTACATCTATTGCAAAAGTTTTCATGGGATGACACTGAATAATTATTATCAAATTTCTCTTTTTGTCTCCTAAGGTAACACAGTATTCCATATTCTTGTTCTGCACCCAAACAAATCTATGGCATGCAAAACATATGATTTCTTAGTTTCGCTAATTCCAGAAGAAAAGACTTTGTACCTAGAAAACATTACCAACAACAAAGGACTCACACCATTTAAATTGTCTGCACAAGAAGGAGATGTTTTGGTAAGACCGCTAACCAATTCACTTCAAGACCACATGCCCACAATGCGTATTACGTGCAAATTTACCACACAGAATTTACTGCGACAAATCTGCAGTGTAATACAGTACCAGCAAAGTAAATGAGATTTCAAGTAATTACATCTACATGTTGTGGAATTTTTCAGCACGTAATTTGACCAGTGGTGCAGATCTTAAATTCCGCAACATGTCAATTTATCTTGTGTTTCCATCTCAGAATCGTATCAGACAAGTTTATAAAAAAAAAAAAACAAAACACCACCCCAAGAGCCGCAGCATAAAATCTGCACCTGTTTCCACATCAAAATGTAAAATCCACATCTAAAAGGGCATTATAAAATGTAATATTAACCTGTGTATGCCTCCATATGAAATCGGAGGCATACAGAGGTACATTAAAGGCCTCATGTATCTCTATGGCATGTTTTTCCTGTTTAAAACCGCTCAGCCTGTCATGTCATCATTCCAATAGATTTCATTGCAAAAATGTAAAGAAACATGTCCTTGCCCAAAATAGTCCAAAACTTACAATGTTCAATAATTATATATTTTGCAGATGTTTAATTACTTTATGAAAAAGAGAAAGCACATTTTCTGGTCCTTCGGACCCGTGACGTCTACATTGTATGATCTAACAGGAGTCGACTCTTGGAAAGACAAATCATCGGTTATTGATATTATATGTTCCAGTGACAACAGTGCTGTGAGTATAGCACCTTGGAATAGCATCACGTAGAAACATCCTATGTGAGTAATAGCTAAAAGATTAAAAAAATAATGAGCTCTAAAACTCCACATAATAATAAGGGGCCATCTGGAGAGATATTGAGAAAGTGACTGCAGTGTAATTACAGAAAATGTACAGCGCACAGTGATTGGGATTCAGTATAGAAAATACTACATACGATTAAAAAACAGGAACAACTCGAGAATATAAAAATATGTTTATAGCAAAAATCATAGCAGATCTCGTCATCAATAAAGCAGGTTACTAAAATGCTCATGAAGCATGATTTTACCATTTTCCATAGAAATGTTTAATTTAATATTTGAATCCAAACAGATTTTAACTGGATGATAATGCAGTGACTCAATGACACAGATTTTCCAAATAATATTGTTTTCTTTATAAAGTGATATTACCCTTAAAGTTGTTTTCCAATTTTATCAAAATGTATAAATTCAAAGTTATACAACTTTCGAATAGGCTTTGTGTTTCAATTCCTAACCATTTAAAAAAAATAAAAAAAGTTTGTTTGCTGTCAGTGAACGAGAACAGTCTTGTTTACATTTAGAGGCTTTAAACCCTTATATACAGTACCTTGCAAAACTATTTACCCCTTGGTGTTTTTCCTGTTTCGTTACATTACAGTCTGGAATTAAAATGGATTTGGTGTAAAATATTTTTTATTGTGAAACAAACAATAATTAAGACCAAAAAAAAACTAAAAGCAAAACTAAAAAAACTGTATAAGTATTCATCCTCTGAAAGTCAACACTTTCTGAAGTCACCTTTTGCTGCAATTACAGATTCAAGTCTCTTGGGGTATGTCTCTATTAGCTTAGAACATCTAGACACTGGATTTTTGCCCATTCTTCCAGCAAAATTGCTCCAACTTCTTCAAGACAGATAGGTTAGGTTGGTGACCAGCAGTCTTCAAGTCATGCCACAGATTCTCAACTGGATTGAGGTTTCGTCTTTGACTAGGCCATTCCAAGACATTTAAATGTTTCCCCTTAAACCCCTCCAGTGTAGATTTATCAGTATGTTTAGGGTCATTGTCCTGCTGGAAGGTGAACCTATGTCCCAGTCTCAAATCTCTGGCAGACTGAAACAGGTTTTCCTCAAGAATTTCCCTGTATTTACTGCCACCCATCTTCCCTTCAATCCTAACCAGTTTTCCAGCCCCTGCCGATGAAAAACATCTCTACAACATGATGCTGCCACCACCATGCTTCACTATGCTTCACTGTTAGAATGATTTTCTTGAGGTGATGGTAATTGTTGGGTTTGCGGCACACATAGCATTTCCCAGGATGGCTAAAAAGTTTGTCCCATCTGACCAGAGAACCTTCTTTCATGTTTTTGGGGAGTCTATCGCATACTGTTTGGCATACTCAAAACGTGGTTTTCTTGTCACTCTTCCTTAAAGCCCCACTTTACGGAGTGTATGACTTATAGTTGTCCTATGGACAGATGCTTTCCATCTCCGCTGTAGATCTTTGGATCTCTTTTAGAGTTATAGTGTCCGTTGAATCCCTTATTCATGCCCTCCTTGCCCGATCTGTCATTTTTGGTGTGTGGCCTTCTCTTGACAGGTTTGTATTTGTGCCATATTCTTTCCATTTTATTTTTGTAATGGCTTTAATGGTGATCTAGGGGATTTTCAAAGTTTTGGATATTTTTCTTATAACCCCACCCTGATTTATACTTTTCCACATCTTTGTCTCTGACCAGTTTGGGGATCTCCTTGGTCTTTACGTTCCTTGCTTAGTGGTGTTGTAGACTCAGGGGTCTTTCAGAATAGGTGTATTTATACTGACATCATGTGACAGGTCATGTGACACTTTGATTACAGACAGGGGAACCTTATTCAACTAATTATGTGACTTCTGGAGTTATTTGGCTTGACCAGAGCTTATTTAGGGGGTTCATAGGTCCATTACATACAATCAAATTTAAAATACATTAAAGTGTAGTTAAATGTTTGACAAACTTCTGACATGTCATAGTGACATGTCAGAAGTTTGGATTGGTGCGGGTCCGAGCACTGAGACCACCACCAATCGCTAGAACGAAGCAGCTGAAGCACTCGTGTGAGCGCTCAGTCGCGTCGTGTCTGTTCGGCTTTTTCCGGAAAGCCCAATGTATCGGAGTACGGGCTCATAGACTTTCTATTGAGTCCGTACTCTGATACATTTATTTCTGGAAAAAGCCGAACAGACACGAAGCGGCTGAGCACTCACACGAGTGCTTCAGCTGCTTCGTTCTAGCGATTGGTGGGGGTCTCTGTGCTCGGACCCCCACCAATCCAGTTTGTCAAACGTTTAGCTATACTTTAAAATTCCAGGCTGTAATGCAACAAAACAAGAAAAATACCAAGGGGTGAATACTTTTGCAAAACTCTGAACCTTTCCACATATATATTTTGTTCCTCAGTCAGTTTTAAAGAATACAAGGCACCCTAAAAGCAGGTGCGTTATGTAAAATAGACAAGGACATTAACATAGAATATATATAATAAACAATTCTTATATTATTATTTAGTGTATGGCAATATCATCACTTCTAAATAGACAGTAGTAGTTTGCATACACTCATCCACAGACATGTTCATAGGGCTGTATGTATGTAACTTTCATGGCGGTGCATATATGAACAAATCCTGTAGCAATGGCCCCGATATCAGCACACTGGGAACAAATTTTAAACAAAGTTTCAACTAAAGTGTACAATCAGGTAGAACTTTAGCACCCCATCCTTTACATATTGTATAGACTGCGGAAATATGTAATATTATATCATAGCTCCCAACATTTCAGATGTCCAAATAGCGTCACTTAAAGGGGTTTTCCCACGTGTGACCCGCGTCTATCTGACATTTATGACATATCCTGTGGATATGTCATAAATGTCCCTCGTGGGAAACCCCTTTTAAGGTTCATTGTATGAAATACCAACTCTTTCATACATTTCAATGATCCTCCGCAGTTCTTTATTAATATCATAAAAAACTTTAAGCTCCAAAAGTCATGAAATAATATACAGAGTGGGAGTGAATGGGCACTTGGGAAACACTCTAAGGAAACATGTTAAATTTAATAATGCAAATGTATTACTCAGTTTGAAAAGAAAACCATTTCAGGGACAAAGATGAAGGAATTTGTTTAAAAAGTAAAGGGCATCTCTTCACAACCAGTTTTTTTAAATTATTTCTCTAATACATCTAACATGAAAGTTTAAGCAACTTTGCAATAGATTAAAAATGTCCTATTGTTTTGTTTCTACAGCTTCAATGCATACCTATGTGACACCACGGTAACAAATAAACTGTGGTGTCATCCTGCAGTCATGCTCCCTTCCATCCCTCCCCTACTTACATCCGGTAGGTTAGCAAGAAGTAGGGGACAGATAAAAGGAAGTATGACTGCAGGATCAGACTACGTAGTTTGTTATTTGTCTGCTACCACGGAGACACACAGATCTGCATAGGAACAGTAGAAACAAAACAATGGGACATTGTTAATCATGACATATTGCAAAGATGCTTTATTTTTCATACATTGGGTGAATACAAAAATTAGACATAGCCTTTGAAAGGTAAGTATTTATTGTTTTGGTGTCTTTTTAACATTGAATTAAAAGGCTATGGATACCTTTCCTCTGAAATTTTTTTATTGTTTATTTGCTTTCTAAGTGCAAAATTAAGCAACTTTCTACATAGTCTCCATTAAAAATGTCCTACCATTTTGTTGCTGTAGAGTCTGTGCAACTCCTGTACATAGCTGGCTGTCCTGCTGTACACTGCTCCTCGCTTTATCGGCTCTCTCTGCTCTCATCCTCTCTTCTCTCAATGTTAGACATACCAACAGTGAGGGGAAAGCATACAGTACATGTCTCATAAATAAAATGTATTTATAATAACCCCTTCTCCCTTTCCTTAAGAAACAAGGACTAGTGTACAGAATAAACCAATTTGCTATAGGAGTGAGGCTTGCGCAACATTAATACCTGATACTTTGAACTGTCTTTTTAGAATGCTACATCTCACAGGAGTTTGTGTAGAAGCCAGAAAGAATAGAAAAAGAAAAGATTGTATTGTACCTCAGATGACCTTTAATTTAATTCAAATTGTTCAATTTGTCCAAACGAAAACTCCAATTTCATAACAACGTAATGTCTAATCTATTGTATTACAATGTCCATTTGGCTGCATTGCGGTTAATTTAGGATCTAAAGGTTAATCTTTTCAATAAAAGGGGAAATATAATTTATAATGTTCCGTCTTAATAAGAAGAAAAAAAACCTGCAATAAGTGAGTCATCACAAAGTACTATTTCACTGTAACTTCTTATTTGTTACTTTATATTTTTCTTCCAACCCAAGGCAAGAAATCTTTTGGAAATTACACCCTTAAAGGAGCTGCTTCAGTACAAATGGTCCACTTTTGGATATAAATATTTTTTGCTGTGCACTTTCCTATACATTCTCTACACTATAATCCTGACTTTATGCTGCTTGTATCGGCCGCTAATGGAAAAGATCACAGATGGAGAAAAGAGAAAGATCATCACAAGGCCATTTTATGTAAGTGTTATATGCTCTATTCATTTCATTACAGCAATCCATCCTCATTGCAGAATGTCTTGAGACAGCACAATACAGTAATGCGCTCATACATCTGTCTTTCAATAAATGACCCCATTGCTAATAAAATGCTGCCAGGCATTGCTGCTCAGATTAGAACGGTTTCTCCAAAACCATAAATTGGACCATCGTTTATTGCTTATTCAAGCACTAATTAAAAGCTTCCCAAAATGTCAAGGATGAAGTATGTGTTTTGGATGAGTATAATATCATAACTAGTTACTGATAAACTATTGTGAGGCGGTGTAGAAGGGATTCTCATACAGTTATTTAAATGATTTAAGTGTGAGGAGACTATAACTTTCCATTTTTTATTATTATTATTATTATTATTATTAACATTTATACCAGTCATAATCTATGTACATGTGAGCTGAATATTTCACTTAGGCCTCATGCACACGACCGTAAGGATTTTTACTGTTCACAAATACGGATCTGATGGCTAAGGATACACATCCGTAGCTGTCCGCAATTGCAGAAACGCCCGTAGACTTTTATGGGTGAGTCTGTGCCGCAATCGTGGACAAAAATAGGACATGTTCTTTATTTTGTGGATTATTTCTACGGTCCAGACACACATCTGTAAATATACGGAAAGCTGTCCGTGACCAATAGAAATGAATGGGTCAGAAATTTCATCCATAATTACGGATTCCGTAATTACGGATGAAAATTACGGTCACGTGCATAGGACCTTACGGCTACCCTCTTGTTTTAGCAATGTCAATGAGTCTTTGAGCTTAGTCCCACACTGATCAATATAACAAAGGTGTCCCTTTTGAGCTTTAGCTCAAAGATCCCCCAGATTAGTCAGCTAATGTTGATGCCACTGCCTTAGGAATCAAGACTGGGTCCCCTTTTTTTTTAAACTGAAGGCCACTTATCCAAGGAATATCCCATAAATTTCTGAATGTGGAGAACATAGGTCATCCAACCCCCGTCACGCCTAGTGATTCGGCTGCCAAATCCGGGCCGAGAATGAATGGAGAGTTGGCTGTGGCTCTCTCTAGTCTCCCTTCTATGGGAGTTACGGAAAAAGCCCTGTTCACCACATAGATGCGGCTCCCAGAGGTGGAACCTGCTCCTAATCAGACATTTATGGAATTTCCTATGGATATGTCATAAATGTCTAAGATGGAAATACCTATAACCCGCAAAGACATGTTGTAACAGAGTAAAACTACTCACATTTGTCTCCATATTCTTTTAGACACATGAAAGTAATAAGTTATACAAAAAATAGGATTCTCAAAATTGAAAAGCTAACCCTTCCTCTAACATAATCTTCTGACATATCAGAAGAATGGTTATGGTCCCCCCCCCCCCACTAATGATCACTAGTAAGGCAAGGCTCCTGCTGCTCTTTAGTTCCACCAGTTCAATTAGCATCAACATTTTCTCAGATGTCCAGAGATCTCTAAGGTAAAAGCTGTATGAGGATTGGAAAATAGCTAGGTCTTCTTCATGCTAGCAATTGCTTGGGGTTCTACGAGCCAGACTCTCAAAATATTCTACTTTAACTTTAGAACCGCTATTTCTAAGTCAATATAATGCAATATGTAGACATGTTTAATCATAATCTGCAGTATTACGTCTATGTAACACAATTATACACTTCTCAACATTGAAATTGTAACAGCAAGAAGGAAAACATTTGGAATTGTGGAAATCACAGGATCGATAGACATATTAATTATTTTCAACTGATAAAAAAATGGAAACAAAATATTCCAAAAATCTTGATTTATTCAGCATCGGGTATGAGCACCACACAAAGAAATACACGTACTTACACGCCTTGGCATGCTATCAATTAGGTTACTAATGGTTGTCTGAGGAATGTTATGCCACGCTGAATGCACTTGTGCAGGCAAATCATCAAGATTGGTGCTGGCAGCTCCCTTTGCAATTGCCGACCAATGACGTCCCAGATGTGCTCGATTAGATACAAGTCCGTAGACTGTGCAGGCCATGGTAGCACGTTTAGGCCACACAGGCTGCTCACAGTAAAAAGAGCAACTAGCGGTGGGATGTTCCCTTGTGTGGGCCTCTTCATGGCGTTGCCCACGTGGTCTTGAGACCAATCTCCAGCTATCATTGCATTCGAGACAAGAGCGGCACTCATCGCTGAAGAGGATAGACCTCCATTCTAGACACCATTGCCGTGTTGCTGTGCACCTTGATAGCCTTTGAGAGCGGTGGCGTGTGGTCAATGGAACACCTGTAGCTGAACGTCTGGCTCGTGGCCCCATGTTGTGCAAACGACTTCTGATGGTTTGTGTCGACACAGGTTGCTGCCCTAGCCTTTGGATGTGACGTCCAATTTTACTTGCAGTACAGAATGGATCACTACACGCCATTCTTCCAATCAGATCTGTTGGTGCAGAGGTTCGGCTCCACACACCTCTTGCTGTCATTTCCGTTCGTTGTTGTCCTCCCAACCTCCGAGACATGCAACAAGGTTTCTGTCCCTCTCAGTTTGCGACAAATGGCAATAACTGGCACGTTGACATACAGGAGGCATCGCACAACCATCCCACACCACTTGATACAATTTTTGAAGTTTTAATGTTGCTAAAAAAAAACTTTGCTTTCAATCTGGCTTCATGCCCATCCCACATGCCACAGATTGGAGCTAGGTGCTTGAAAACGTGATAATTTGCAGATCTTAGCGACACCTGCTACTTACTTGATTTGCATAACCTTACAGCTTGCCCTTCTTGGTGTTTCAATTTCAATGTTAAGGAGTGTATTTAAAGGGGATAAACAGTTAGTGTATAAGTGATTAAACATTGTTCTCATTTTTTTAATTTTTTCACGAGTCAGGAAATATTATAAATTAGATTCTAATTTATAACATTTCCCAGTGCTGGTCACTAGATGGAGCAATTTCCAAAATTGCAGCATTGGCATGTGGTAAAGCAACCACATTGCTTTATGCTGCAAAATTTGAGAATACTCACTCGCTCTAGTGAGCTCACAGAATCCCCCCTCCTTTATCCTGGCTAGTGCCAGGAGAAAGGGGGGGATTGAACGTTCAAACCTCCTACACTGTGTGTCGCCATTTTTTGAGCTAACACACAGTGTAGTAGGTTAACATACAGTAGTAAACACACAGTAAAACACGTACATACACAGACCTAACTTACCTGCTCCTGCCGCCGCTCCCTCCGGTCCGTCCGCTCCGTCTGCTACCTCCGCTCCAAGTGCACAAGTCCGGAAGCCGCGACCGGAAGTAGTAATCTTACTGTCCGGCCGCGGCTTCCGGTCCACAAGAAAATGGAGCCGGACGTCGCTCAGCCGAAGACCTTCAATTTGGACTGTGTGGGAGCGGCGCATGCGCCGTTCCCACACAGATGGCGTATAGCATAGTGGATGGAACGGGCCCCGTTCGCATTCAATATGGGACTGTATGTGCCGTATTCCATGTCTGTATGTGTCGTTAATCGACACATACAGAGATGGAAAAAAAAATGGCAGCCCCCATGGACAAGAAAAAGTGAAAAAATAAAAAAAAGTAAAACACAAACACATAAATAAATAAAAATGTTTTTAATAAAACACAAAAAAAAAAAAATTCGCGACACTCGTCCTTTAATAATAATAATCTTTATTTATATAGCGCCAACATATTACGCAGCACTTTACAATTTAGAGGGGACATGACACAAACAATATCAGACATTACATAGTGACAAAGTTCATTTACAATTCAACAATTCCTTTAAGTAATGTCTGGATTCAACAGGTCTGGCAGTGAGCATGTTGTCAATTGAATGTGGTTAACTGGTTGATTGAGTAGCTAAGGGGGGAATTACTTTTTCACATAGGGCCAGGTAGGGCTGAACAGCATTTTTCCTTCAATAAATGAAATCATCATTGAAAAATGCATTTTTTGTTTACCTGGGTTATATTTACATCTTGATCATATAGCTGATTTCAGGTATGAATATGCATATTATCTTCGCATTAATTAAAATGATATTACAATTCTGTGATATTTAATATTTTCATTATTACACCATATCAAGAGACCCTCCTTATGACTAACCAATAGGACAGGTCAGGAGAAGATGGGCAGCAATGTACTTTCCAATTCTTTTTAACCCTGAAATATCTATCAGTACAGTTCTTTGTAAACTGGAAGAAGTGCTGCGTTGATATTGTAATGATCTGAGTATACTAGGTTAATGTAAATTGTGCTTGTGGTGATTTTCTTCATATTGCGGATCCCTGAGTAAGGGTATGTTCACACGGCCTATTTACGGACGTAATTCGGGCGTTTTAACCCCCGAATTACGTCCGAAATTACGGCTTGAAAGCGTTGACAAACATCTGCCCATTGAAAGCAATGGGCTGACGTTTGTCTGTTCACACGAGGCGTATATTTACGCGTCGCTGTCAAAAGACGGCGCGTAAATAGACGCCCACGCCAAAGAAGTGTCATGTCACTTCTTCAGACGTAAATGGAGCCGTTTTCCATGGACTCCATGGAAAACCAGCTCCAGTTACGTCCGTAATGGACGCGGCGTTCAAGCGCCTACACATGCCGTTACGGGTGAAGTGACGGGGCTGTTTTCTCCTGCAAACAGCCCCGTAATTTCGGCCATTACGGACGCTGCCATGTGAACATACCCTTAGTGTGTTGACATAAAAATAGCTAGGATAATGTTCATAAATTTTTCAGACCATCTCTAATCTGGTAGGAAATAACAGTTTGGGGAAGTAATGGGCAGCTTAGGCAATCTACTGCAATGGGATTTCCAAATTATGATTTTAGTCATCATCCACATCTATCAGATCATAGAAATTACAAAAAGTGCAAAATATTGCTTTTATCATTCAATTTCTCAGTGATGGTCCATTAATAAGAGAACAATTGGAGAGGATGAAAAATAAATAGCAATAAATTGTTTTTGGTCCATTTTTCCTACAGAAAATTACCACATGGCCTTTTATGGCCTTCAGGACCCGTCAATTTTTTTCATACGTCTGAAAATACGGAGCTGGTTTCAGGTGAAAACAGCTCCTGATTTTCAGAAGTTTTTGTAACTACTCGCATTTTTTGCGGCGTATTTTACGGACGTTATTGGTGCTGTTTTTCAATGGAGTCAATGAAAACCGGCTCCAAAAACGTCCCAAGAAGTGACATGCACTTCTTTTTCGCGGGCGTCTTTTTACGTGCCGTCTTTTGACAGCCCGAATTACGTCTAAAAATAGTGCGTGTGAACATACCCTAAGAGCTATAACCTATATATTTTTACTTTGATATAGCCACATGAGGCTTGTTTTTTTTGTGGGCCAAGTTGTGTTTTGTGATGGCACCATTTTGGTGTAGATGTATAACTTTTATAAAACAAATTGGAGGGGGTGTAGAAAAAACCCAGCAATTCTGCCATTGTTTTTTGAGTTTCATTTTTACGACCGTCAACGTGCGCTATATTTGACACATTAACTTTATTCTGTGGGTCAGTAAGATTGCAGCAATACCAAATTTATATATTTTTTATGTTTTACTACATTTGCACAAAAAAAAAACATTTGTTTTTGTGTCGCAATATGAAAATGTCAAACAGTGGGATATCACAGCACCAGATATTCGATTATATCGGTGCAAGCCTCAACAGAACCTGATCCAAAGTCCCTTGATATAATCCAAATAGAGAGTCTATTTGCAATACTCTGAAAGCCATATATTTTTTATTTTTCCATCGATGGAGCTGTGTGAGGGCTTGTTTTTTGCGGGATCAGTTAATATTTATATTTGTACCATTATTTTGTTGGCGGGATACGCAAAAAAAACAGAAATTCTGGCATTGTCTTTCAGTTTTTTTTCTATGACGTTCACCGTGCAGGCCAAATAACATGATAGTAACACAATACGGGTCGTTAGATACTCAGCAATACCAAATATGTGTACTTTATTTGTTTTGACACAAAAAGCATTGTTATTGGTGAAAAAAAATGTGGTTTGGTGTGTATTTGTTTCTTTAAACATTTTATTTATGTTTCTTGGAGTTTTCTTTTTTTTAAGTCCAACTAGGGGACTAGACTATGCGATTGTTTGATTTCTGGCATCATACACTGCAAATACTTCTGTAGTGCAATGTATTCTATGTCTGTCAGCTTACAGGCATACTATTAGGCCTTGCCTCTGGATGCTAAGTTGCCATAGCAACCCATCGGCACCCAGTGGTAACATCACGGAAGGGGGGGGGGGCGATGGACTGACAGAGGGAGCACCCTTCTTCTGTAAAGCTTTAAGATGCCGCTGTCTGCATCGATTGGGGCATCTCAGGGGTTAAAAGGCTGGGATCGGAGTTCTTTCTGACCCCGGTTGTTAGAGATAAATGTCGGCTGTGTTACACAGCCGGCACCCGCAAGTGATAGCGCAGGCACAGGTTCTGTGTGCGCAATAATGATGTACTATTATGCCAATTTGCCTAAACTATTTAATTACCTTGATGCAGAGGCGTAGCTAGTGGGGGAAGGCAGGGGGGGGGTGCCCCCGGCCCTTCTGAGATGCGGGCTGGGCCGAAGGGCATGTGCGGAGGCAGCTATAAAGGCAGAATACTGTGTGAGGGGCAGCTATGGGGGCATTATTTTGCGTGGGGAGCAGTTATGGGGGCATTATTCTGTGGGGGCACTATAAGGGCATTATACTGTGTGTAGGGCAGCTATGGGGGCATAATACTGTGTAGGGAGGCACTAAATGGGGCACTATACTGTGAATGGAAGTTACGTAAACAGCGCAGCAGTTATGGAAACAGCATAGCTTGCTCTGCTACGTTGTTTCCGTAACACCCATTTTCTTCTATGGAAGCTTACAGAAACAGAGTAGAACGGCAAACTACGCCTGACACCACTGGATGCACCTCTGCAGTTGTAAACATGCGTTGGGGGCCCACTCAGATGTGTTTCGGCCCCCTGTACTAAACCCCTAGCTATGCCTCTGCCATAATCTAATAGTAAGTCACACGTTGGGAAGGTGTTAAATGGCTAAAGGCCCTTTTACACTGGCCGATAAGCAGCCGGTGAAGCCAGCGCCGAACAACGAGACAGCGTTGATCGGGCTCGTTTGCTCCTGTCACACGGAGCTAGGGATGGGGACGAGCGGTCGTTACTCCGATCGCTCGTCCCCATACATTATTATCATGTCAGCAGGGCGTCTCCCTGTTTACACAGGGAAATGGGCTGCTGACACCGATAATATTCAACTTTTTTGAAATGGTACGATCAGCAGATGATTGAGCGTTTGCTCGTTCATCTGCTGATCGTTCCCGTTTACACAGGACAATTATCGGCAACAAGCGTTCTATGGACGATTGCCTGCTCGATAATCGCCCAGTGTAAAACCCCCTTAAGAAAGGTCAATTGTTTGTTTATTGAAATGCATTTATTTAGATTAAAATTACAGTGTATGGAAGTGATTAGTATCACAGTACATAGAAGCTGCAAAAAAACTGTTCTGAGTCAAATCCGTCAGTGAGCTGTACAGACAGCTTGGCTGACACGGCTCCTGTGTGCTCAAGTCTGATTAAAGAGGCTCTGTCGCCAGATTATAAGTGTCCTATCTCCTACATAATCTGATCGGCGCTGGAATGTAGATAACAGGAGTGGTTTTTATTTTGAAAAACAATCATTTTTGAGCAAGTTATGAGCAATTTTAGATTTATGCTATTGAGTTTCTTAAAGACCAACTGGGCGTGTCTTTACATTTTACCAACTGGGCGTTGTACAGAGGAGTGTATGAGGCTGACCAATTAGTGACCAATCAGCCTCATACACTTCTCATTGTTCCAGCCCAGCATGATCCACAGCACAGTGTGATTGTGCAGTGAAAGAAGCTGGGCTGGAACAATGAGGAGTATATGATGCCCATGGACAAGTGTGGTGCTGTTTAAAGAGGACCTGTCACTAGGTCCTACAAAGTGAGTTAGTAGTCTCACCTTATTAGCCACTGTGTCTGTGAGTCCACCGGTGTTTGTCTTGTACTTCTGCATCCCCCTGTTGCTGAGCTATGGACCGCTCCGCCCATTAAGAATCGCTGGCGGCCAAACCCACTTGCCATTTCCATATTGGTTGCTAAGTAAAGAGGGGACCATAGCTCAGCAACAGGGGGACGCACAAGTACAGGACAAAGACAGCTAGACTCACAGACACAGCGGCTATTAGGTGAGAATACTAACTATTTAAGGAAGAAAACAGCAATGTTTTTCTAGTCCTGGACAACGGCTTTATTTATTTTTTTAATCTTATATCCCCCTCAAACCCCTTTATGTGTATACATGAATTATATACTGCTTTTTATACAAACAGAAGAATATTCTAATTCATCCCTCTCTATTAGACTCGTTATAGAAAATATAGCACATATAAGGAAAACTTTATGACAATTGGTCGCGTGCAGTTACATGTTAGTGAGGGTATACAGTTTACATAATGCTAAACTAATTACTATTGACTATTTAAGGATTCTTACAAAACAAAAGAGGACTATCTTCGATTAACTGGAGAAATAATTGTGATCCTTGGCGGAGTTCTAATTCTTATAATTGAGGTATGTATGTTGGAAGCATTTGAAATAAATTTTAACATTAAATGCATTATTCGTTTTACAGGCAGAGACTGGAAATTTAGGTAATGGTGAGAAGTCTGCATGTGCCGAATTTGCAATGGAGTACGGTACTTAATAGCCTGGCAGTGAGGAGTAAATTACCCTTAATTTTTTTTCTGATCAAGGCCTTTCCATTGTCCTTTAAAAGTGCCAATGATGTATAGTACTGTAACAATAATTAGCAACCCTGTCTTTGCCATCATATCCTTCCTTTTCTTTAGTGTGAATTCACTTCAACACAGTGTAGTAAGATTTTAAAAAAAACACCACATTCAAGGGCTCTTTAAGAAATGCAATGGTGCAAACATCTTGGTGCAGTTCTTTAAAGAAGCACTCCAGCAATTATTTTTTTTTAAATTCAATATATCATAGGCTATTATTAAAAAAATAATGTAGAGGGTCCTGCTTTGTATGCCTTGTGCATACTTGTTTTATTCGATGTGCTATTTATGGGTTGTCTGCCATATTGGTTCCTATTTCCCCTCTGATATGCTTCCCCTAATACAGCTTACATTTCCCATGATGCTTCTGGCTTTGCAGGGGCAGAGGGGACGGAGTCTCATCACACTGTACTTGCTCTCCCCTAAGTCCTATCTAAGTGCAGCAAGTGATAGATCAGTGACATAGAACTTCTGTCCTCACACTGCAGAGCCTAAGTGCACCCAATGAGATGCCGTTTCAGCCTTTTTCCCCTGCCCCGTGCTAGTGAAAGATTTCTCTCCACAGTACTTACAAGCAAGAGAAAGGGGAGAGCAGTGTGAAGCTGCATCTCATAGAAATACACTGGACTTTCTGTACATAGTGAGTCAGGGGAGCTTTATAATACGGCAACTAATCATTGTTTGGACTAAACTATTATATCCAGGGGCATAACTAGGAAAAACTGGGCCCCATAGCAGACTCTTGACTGGGGCCCCCCAGGTACCACGAGCAGCCCCCCTTATAGATAGTGCCCCCTGTAGAATATGCCATACAGCCCACCTGAAGACAGTGCTATACAGCCCCGCCTATAGACAGTGTCACACCTCACTTGTAGATAGCAACCCTCTTCTAGATAGCGCCATACAGCGCCCCCTGTAGATATCGCCATAAAGCCCCCCTGTATATAGCGCCATTTAGATCCCACTGTATATAGTGCCACACAGCCCCCCTTAGTAGATAGTGCCGCACAGCCCCCATTAGTAGATAGTGCCACACACAGACCCCTGTAGATTGCACCACACACAGCCCCCTGTAGATAGAGCCCCAGCCCTCCCCCTTGTAAATAGTGCCATATAGCCCCCCCTAGTAGATAGTGCTACACAGCCCCTTGTGTATAGTGCCACACAGCTCGCCCTTGTGTATAGTCCCACACAGCTCCCCCTTGTGTATAGTGCCACAGCTCCCCCTTGGGTATAGTGCCACACAGCTCCCCCTTGTGTATAGTGCCACACAACCCCCCTTGTGTATAGTGCCACAAGGCAATGGCGCATCCGAGAAAGTTGCATCAGCCAGGGGGATGTCAATTAAACATGGAAAGGTGGGTTTGGAGGCAGGACTACGTGACTCTTCCGGATAGCGTCACTGCTCCATGACCCTTTAATGAGTAATTAGCATATAGTGTGCGCTGTTTTAAAAGTGGATTTTAAAGATTTTGCTGCATCTGAAAAAAAACATACATTTGGAAATATTGTCAGGTCGTGTATTACCGCATGGTGGCGGTTCAAGGGGTTAAAACTACCTCACATGTTCCCAAGATATATACAATGAATTGAGTACAATTCCATCTGCCCTGTAATTTTGTTATTATAAATATATTCTATATAATTACGGCTCCAGAACCAAGCTCAATACATATATACATCCCCAGAACCAAGCTCAGTACATATATACAGCACCAGAACAGAGCTCAGTACATAAATACAGCACCAGAACCGAGCTCAGTACATATATACATCCCCAGAACAAAGCTCAGTTCATATATACAATACCAGAAACAACCTCAGTACATAAATACCAGCACTTGAACCAAGCTCAGTACATATATACAATACCCAAAGCAAGCTTAGTACATAAATACAGCCCCAGAACCGAGCTCAGTACATAAATACAGCACCAGAACCAAGCTCAGTATATATATATATATATATATATATATATATATATATATATATATATATACATATACATCCCCAGAACCAAGCTCAGTGCATAAATACAGCACTGGAACCAAACTCAGTGCATATATACAATACCAGAAGAAACATCCGTACATATATACATCCCCAGAACCAAGATCAGTACATATATACAGAGCCAGAACAAAGCTCAGTACATATATACATCCCCAGAACCAAGCTCAGTACACATATACAGCCCCACAACAAAGCTCAGTACATATATACAACACCAGAACAAATACAGCTAAATTTAGTGCAACCCCTGCCGTATAGGTTTGTACGGCGTAAAACTACAGCTCCCAGCATGGCCCGAACAATAGTAAGGATATGCTGGGAGACGCTGTTTCATTAAAAAAAATCACACCACCCATCATCTCGCTGCAGATCATACAGCGACTACAGTGCTGATTAGAGGAAGAATAAACATATACATTAAGTGACTCACCGGTGACATCTCAGATTCTAGTTCTTTTCTTCTCCCTCCGGTCCAGACCTCTATGATGGATTTCTTCCGGCCACTACCCATTTCTGCAGTTGTCTGCTCAGATGTCTGCACTTCTCACTTTTAAAACATTTCTGCACCTATAAACGAAGTTAAAATTCTCAACACCTCTAAATATAATAAAGCACCATACACTGCACCTCTAATTATAATAGCACCATACACTGTATCCCTGATTATAATAGTACCATACACTGTGTCCCACACACACACCGTGCCCCCTGAAGATAGTGCCCCCATGGCCCCCTGTAGCAGGTGACCCCATAGAGCCTCTGTAGATAGTGCCCTACATAGAAGCCCCTGTAGATAGTGCCCCACATACAGCCCTCTGTAGATAGTGCCCAAATATTAACTACAAAGCTGAAAGGCAATAGTGCTAACCACTGAGCCACCGTGCTGTCCTACATATTGCTTCCCCTATAGATAGTGCTCCACATATGGCCCATCTCTGTAGACAGTGCCCTACATATAGCCCCCTGTATATAGTGTCCCACATATTGCCCACACCTGTAGATAGTGCCCTACAAATAGCTCCCCCTATAGATAGTGCTCCACATATAGCCCACCTCTATAGATAGTACCTCACATATTGCTCCCGCTGTATAGAGTGTCTCACATATAGCCCACCCCTGTAGACAGTGCCCTACATATAGCCCCCTGTAGCTAGTGCCCCACAGGTAACACACCCCTGTATATAGTGTCCCACATATAGCCCACCCCTATAGATAGTGCCTTACAAATAGATCCCCTATAGATAGTGCTCTACATATAGCCCTCCCCTGTATAGTGTCTCACATATAGCTCCCCCTGTATATAGTGCCCCACATATAGACCCCTCTGTAGATAATGCCCCACATCCCCACATATAGACCCCCTGTAGTGTCCCACATCCCCATATATAGACCCCCCTGTATATAGTGCCCCACATCCCCACATAAAGACCCCCTGTATATAGTGCCCCACATATAGACCCCCTGTATATGGTGGCCCATTTACCCACATATAGACCCCCCTGTATATGGTGGCCCACATACCCACATATAGACCCCCCTGTATATAGTGCCCCACATATAGACCCCCCTGTATATTGTGCCCCACATCCCAACATATAGTTCCTCCTGTATACAGTGGCCCACATTCCCACTTATAGATGACCCCCCTGTAGATAGAGCCCCCCCTGTAGATAATGCCACTCACAGTTTTATTAGAAAAAAACAAAAAAAGTGTTACATACTCACATGATCCCATTCCTGCGCCGTCCGGTGACAATGCAGACCTGCTCTCTTCTGAGCAGGTCTGTTGGAGCTGAACGACGCAAGCGGCGCATCATTCAAAGGCACTGATTGGCAGGGCAGAATGACTTGGCCCGTCAATCAGTGCCTTTCACCGACACTAGCTGCGCGATGACGTCATCACGCCGCTTCTGTGCTTGAAAGGCGCTGATTGACGGGGCAAGTCAATTTGCCCAGCCAATCACCGTCATTGTAAGGCGCTGGAATGGTCGGAACATGCCCGGCCATTCAGCGCTAATGCATGTATTTTTGCCTGCGTGGTATGGACGCAGGTACAATTACTGCAAGAGGGGGTGGCTGTCGCTAGCACCGGGGCCCCCTCCGGTGCTAGCGATGCCCCCGGGCATGAGAGGGCCTGTGTCGCCCGGCCCATAAATGTTAGAGGCTTGGCGGAGCGAGCCCCGTAGTAAGGTCGCTACCGCTGTAGCAGCCATAACGGCTGCTAGTGGCGCCACCGGACATATGGGGGGAGTGTGTCGGCTACCGGCACAGGCCCCCTCAAGACGCGGACCCCGTAGCAGCCGGTACAGCTGCTACAGCGGTAGTTACACCACTGATTATATCAGTGCATTCCTGCTCCCTTAGATAGGGAAGAAATGATCTCTTCAGCAGCACTATATGCATGGATGACATACAGAGGAACAAGGAGAGTGGAGCTGGGTGGGGAGGAATCTCTGAGCTGCCAGGAGGGATTTAATAGGGGATGATATAATTTTGTAGTTCACAGGAAGTCAGCCACACAGAAGAGACTGACTTCCATGAGTACATGGTCTATTTTGGATGACTTTTGCATGTATTTGCCTATTTAAAGAAGATTTGTCACTCTTGGAGCGCCATTCCCCATCATGAAGGATGCACCTTTTACCTCCCTATTTATCCATGTGTTCTGATGACTCTATAGCACTGACGATTCTATTAAATGGCGAATAATGCAGGGACAATCATAGGGATATCACATATATTAAATAGGTAACATACGTTACTCTCTGCATTTTATAAAGAAATTAGTGATTTTCTTCATAAACTAAACAGTAAAAGAAATAAAATAACTTAGGCATACATAGGTCCTGAAGTTGTGGGTGTTGGAATTGGCTCTAAACTGGGAAAGATCTGCATGGTGTGTATATGTTCTTCCCAGGCTTGTATACATTTTTCCAGAAACGCCAGTAACCTCACACACACGGTGTGTAATATACTGGAATTAGATTATGTGCGCATTGGACACTTGAGCTGATGTAATTGATTAAAATCTGCGTAAAGCAACGATGAATATGGTGGCAACATAAAAATATCAGGAAATAATATGCTTTGCTTTTCCATTATACATACATTTTAGGTTGTCCAGTTAGTCAGAAAAGGGCCAAGACGCTTTTTCGGAAACACAGTGAGAGGAGGGCCATTTCATATCATCATGTAAGTGATTTATTTTTTTTGCATGGGACTATTTGTATTCTGCCTAACGGAAGATCATTATTCTGTTGTTTTAATCTGATAAAACACAATTAAGTGTACCACTCACCAGTGCTATTTTAACACATTGATAAGCCCCAGTGCACAGATTTAATGTTAAAGCCCTGTCCCACCTGAACATTTTCATACTCTCCAACCTTTGAAAATGTATAAGAGGTACAACCGGTGAGTTTGTCTATTTTGCACGACTCCATGCATCATGAAGCAAGCTGATTGCAGGGAACTCCTATGATCAGCAGATATTCGTATAGTAGCCAGTTTAAGATACATGAACGCTTAGGGTATGTGCACACACACTAATTACGTCCGTAATTGACGGACGTATTTCGGCCGCAAGTAGTGGACCGAACACAGTGCAGGGAGCCGGGCTCCTAGCATCATACTTATGTACGATGCTAGGAGTCCCTGCCTCTCCGTGGAACTACTGTCCCGTACTGAAAACATGATTACAGTACGGGACAGTTGTCCTGCAGAGAGGCAGGGACTCCTAGCGTCGTACATAACTATGATGCTAGGAGCCCGGCTCCCTGCACTGTGTTCGGTCCGGGACTTGCGGCCGAAATACGTCCGTCAATTACGGACGTAATTAGTGTGTGTGCACATACCCTTACACTGCACCTAGTAAAATCAATGAAGTCCAATTTCTGTAGACACATCAGTCCTTAAGAAACCTATGGATCTTGCACAGGACAAAATTAAAAAAGCAAAAATAAACATATGTCTTAACTGGATGCACAAACGTGATGTTACCCAAAGCAGCACAAATTTGCTACTTCTCCAAAAGTCCGCTGGCTACTGGTGTTACCGTTACCAGATATTGCAGCTTTATACCTGTTGTACTGGAGTCTGTTTTTTTTTGTTTTTTTAAAACATGATATTTTAAAATCAGTTTCCTAAACCAGGTAGACCCTTTGAAGATAACCATAAACCCGGGTTACTAGAAGACGAGTCTTGTAGCTTAGAGCTCTATAATTATAAGGTAAGGAAAGTAAAGATAAACAGAGTGATAAGATGAGCCTGCAGCTAAATATGAAGAAAAAAACACAGGTTATGTATGTCCACAGGCAATACAGCTAATGTTAAAGTTTTAACGGAGAAGATATAGTAGTAAACAGCTATTGCCTACTTGTATCAATTATTAACACGGTATCCAGCAGCCAAGAAATAAGACACTGACTGGCCATTGCAAGAAGAATAAAAGACCTAGATAAGATTAAATATAATGGTGTCTCTAAATGCTAAGATCAGAATTGTACAGGTCATGGCATTCTCTGTGGCTCTCTGTGGATGTGAAAGATGGACAATGAAGAAGAGGGACAGGAAATGTATTAATTCCATTGAACTCTAGTGTTACTGACTACTAAAACTACCATGAGAAATCAGGCCTAACCTTTTAGTTAAAGGGGTCTTATTTTGGACATACACTCCTCAACATTGAAATTTCATTACCAAGAAGTACAATCTGTAAGGTTATGCAAATCGAGGAAATAGCAGGTGTCGCTAAAATCTGCAAATTATCACATTTTCAAGCTCCTAGCTCCAAGCTGTGGGAGTCCCACTTTTGTCTTAGACGCAATGATAGCCAAAGATTGGTCTGGAGTCCACATGGGCAACGCCATGAAGACGCCTTCACAAGGGAACGTCACCCCGGTCCTACTCCCGGGATTATGGTGGGGGGTGGCATAGTGTACGGTAGCCGGACCCCTCTAGTCTTCATTTCAGGTACACTACTTGGTGTTACATTGATTTGGTCATGGAAGAAGTTGTATGGCCATTTCTCCAAAGTGTCCTAGAAGCCGTTTTTCGACAGGACAACGCCAGACTGCATGCTGCATATGCTACTGTGAGCAGCCAGCGTGGCCTAAACATTCTACCATGGCCTGCAGCATCTCCTAGGATATCAATGGTCGGCAATTGCAAAGGGAGAAGCTAGCAGATGATTTCCGTGCCCAAGTGCCTTCAGCATGGCATAACATTACTCAGACAACCATTAATAACCTCATTGATAGCATCCCCATGAGAGTAAGTGCGTGTATTTCCACACGTCGTGCTCATACTCGATACTGAATAAATCAAGCTGTTTGGAATATTTCGTTTTAATTTTTTTTGATCATTTGCATATCATTAACATGTTTATTGATCCTATGATTTCCACAATTCCAAGTTGAGGAGTTTATTATGAGAAGACCAACTTCACTAGAAGAGACAATTATGCTTGGGAAAGTTGAAGGAAAAAGAGGAAGGGAACGACCAGCAACAAGGAGGTTGGATACAATCACTGGAATTATGAACATGCCCCTGAAATGACTGAAGACTAAAAACAGAGATCCTGGAAAAAACACTATCCATATGTGAATGTGTAGAATACCCTACCTCAGGAGCTGGTCACAGCAGGAACAGTAGATGGCTTTAAAAAGGGCTTAGATCATTTCTTAGAACAAATAAATATCAGTACCTATGTCAATGTGTAGAATTCTTGTTTGAATGTTCATCCAGTCGGATCTCCACTTGTGATCAGGAGGGAATTATTTCCCTCTTAGAGAAGACTGGCTAATGCCTTGTGGGTAATATTTATATATATTTTTTTTAAAACATTCTTCTGGCTCAATAGGGGTAAAACAAAAGTTATATGGTTCCTTCCATTCCTTGGTTGAACATGATGGGCATACTGTATGTCTTTTTTCAACCGTACTATGTAACATATGGTCGACAGGAGTCAAAAACAACTAGACGGCACATAATAATAAGGTAAGAACAGGAGATGTCCCTTTCCACTTCCATAGACTTAAAACATGCATGCTCTTAGTGATTAAATGTATAAGGAAGGATAATTTATAGCAGTTGTCTCAAGCACATGGCCCGGGGGCCGCGGGCCCTATGCGGCCCCTGTGGCAGTTATCTGCAGCCCGCGGTACACAGAGCCGCTAGTACAGGCTCTGCTCTGGTACTCTGTGGAATTCCCTGACATCGCTGTCCACATATGGACAGCGTTGTCAGGGTCTTCCCCAGAGCGGAGTCCCGGGCAGAGCGCTAGTATCGGCTTTGCTCTGGCACTCTGTGGAATTCCCTGACATCGCTGTCCACATATAGACAGTGATGTCTGGGGGTTCTGCAGAGCTGGAGTCCCGGGCAGAGCGCTAGTATAGGCTCTGCTCCGGGACTCTGTGGAATTCCCTGACATCGCTGTCCATATATAGACAGTGTTGTCAGGGTCTTCCCCATTTATGCTAATTTATTTTTAGGGTGGTGGGAAGACACTTTAGTTTTCACTCATGATTTGCTCTTTTTCACATCTCATTCTTTTTTGGGGAAGATACATTGATGATATTCTTATTTTTTGGGATGGTGACAAGAAACTTTTCTTTGATTTTATGGATATTCTCAATACCAACAACATCGGGATGAAATTCACCTCGGAAATACACGAAAACAAAATAAATTTCCTTGACCTCAAAATCTCTCTGGATCCTGGTGGCAGTGTCCATACAAAATATATTTCGGAAATCAACTGCTACTAACAGTTTTTTACATTGGGAGAGCTTTCATCCACCTTCTCTCAAAAAGGGCATTCCCATTCGACAATACCTTAGAGCTAGAAGGAATTGCTCAGACGATAATACCTTTCAACGGGAATGCGATACTTCCCAAAAAGGTCTTGCATAGGGCGTATGCAAGAGCCAAGGTAACCATGAGAGAGGACCTTCTATATGGTGGCAGTAGGAAATCAATAAAATCACTGCCCACTGTTAGATGTGTTGGGAATTTTGATGTCTGATCTTTGCAAGTTCACAGCATTCTACAAAAACACTGGCCTATTCTACAAGCTGATTCGGACCTTAGTGATGCCATTTCAAACTTTCCCAATATAACCTATCATAGAGGTAAGAACCTCCGAGAGTTTTTGGTACACAGCCTCCATCTCACAAATGAGTTGGCTTTCTTCCCCTATATTAGGCTCTCACCCATGATGGAGATGTTCATTCTTCCCCTTCATGCCCACCATAAAGAGTTTTTGTAATCCGCTTGATCGCAAATCTTTTGACATAAGAGAATTTATCAAATGCCAGAGCAGTGGAGTAATATATGATGCTAAATGTCCATGCCTAAAACTATATGTTGGGAAGACTGTTCAACAATTAAGAAGAAGGATTTCGAAGCATTTAAGTACCATCAATAACAAAAAGGATACTCCTCTAAGCATATTCAATCCTTCCACAATATTATTACTACTTCCCAACAGTTCTGGGGCATCACTCAACTCAAATTGGGCCCGAGTGCTGGAAACCTGGATAAAGAACTTTTACAGGAAGAAGCGAGATGGATACATAGATTAAAATCTTTGACCCCGACTGGACTTAATGAGGGTTTCACCCTTGTCGCTTTCCTTTAAACGGATTATATTAGACTGTTCTAACCCTCTGTTATTAGGTCCTCTCGCTCATATTTCCTTGCCAGTGTCATCATTAATATACTGGCTCCCATTTGGCAAGAATATGCTTTTCTGGAACAGCCATGTTTCTTATCCTTATATTATAATTTTCATTATTATGGTCCTTGGTATCTGTACTCATATTTATTTCTCTAATATAAGAAGCTTAAAATTGACATTCTGTCACATCTATCATGAGGAGGATTCCTATCTGAAATACATATTTTTCCTTCTCTGGTACTTCTCAATTTGATATTTGATATTATATTCACTCTAATGGCCCGACCATCTTATTTAGACAACTTTTTTGTCCTCTAAAGAGTCCTTTTCCTCTCAACCATATAGCCTTTATGTAACAGTACTCTGTACTGTATTCATAATTATAATTATATCTCAGGATATGGCAATTAACATCTGTGCTGCTTCTACATTTATATCTCAAGATAGCATTTTTCAGTGTCCATATATGCGCCTCTGATATGATGTAAAAAGTTAACAGCTATTTTTCCAACATATATCTGCCCATTCATCCATTAGTTATGTCTCTGTTCTTACCTTTTTGGTTGTTCAGTTTCTGAGTATACTGTCATGCGCAGACGCTTCGATTTTCATTTCTTCTGACAGCCATTTTTTGTGCTGTACGCATGCGCTATCTGAGTACTTCGATTGGTTGCGAGTCTCACCCTCCTATTGGACGGCACTTACGTCCATCATGTCGGCTGGAGGTGTGATACTTTCTAGGCATCTCTATTGGTTCGGGCTGAACCACACCTTCACATACGTCATCGCCGAGGTCTCAAGAGAAGGAAACCTCGTGCACGCCATCATTAGCCCCATTATACCCCTGAGGACGCTGCGTATGTAGCGAAACACGTTGGGGGGGGGGGCTTCTGTGCTATTTTTAATTCATAGTTAGGCCAGCAATTACACTGTTACGGTCAGTGGCATAGCATATGACTGCTGCTGGTCTGTTACATCAGTGCTTAGATGCACTCGTTCCACTTACTACGATCATGTTTCTCTACATACTAATATTTGCTGGTCTACTTTGGCTAATTTTAACTTATATGTCCCAATTGCAATCTATTTAGTTACACCCAATAAAAGTTATATCTTAATTCACCTTCTTACACTCTTTAGAATAGCTGGGAATTTTCTGTGCTAATGCGCATTTGTTTTACATTCTCCAGAGCGGAGTCCCGGGTAAAGCGCTAGTATCGGCTCTGCTCTGGCACTCGGTGGAATTCCCTGACATTGCTGTCCACATATGGACAGTGATGTCTGGGGCTTCCCCATAGCTGGAGTCCCGGGCAGAGCACTAGTATAGTCTCTGCTCTGGGACTCTGGGGAAGACTCTGACATCGCTGTCCATACATCGATAGTGATGTCAGGGGCTTCCCCAGAGCAGGAGTCCCAGTGATGTCAGGAGCACAGCTGGAGTCCCAGGAAGAGCCTACTAGCGCTCTGCCCGGGACTCCAGCTCCGGGGTTGCCCCTGACATCCATGTCCATATATGAACAGTGATGTCAGGAGCAGAGCTGGAATCCCAGGCAGAGTGCTAGAAGTGGCTCTGCTCCGGGACTCCAGCTCTGGGCAAGCCCCTGACATCACTGTCCATATATGGACACTGATGTCAGTGACTTCCCCAGAGTTCTGGCACAGAGCCTATACTAGTGCTCTGCTCCAGGACACCGGCTCTGGGGTTGCCCCTGATATCATATTCCCGTCCAGGAGGATCCCCTGACGTCACAGTGTATGGACAGTGATGTCAGGCGCTCCAACAGCAGAGGAATCCCCAGCCAAAGCGTCGGCAACGCTCTGGCTGGGGATTCCACTCCTAATGGGAGCCCCAATGGAGCTATCTACTTGGCGTGTGTGTGGCATTATCTGCAGAGGGCACTGTGGCAGCATCTGCAAAGGACACTGTGGCCGGATCTGCAGAGGGCACTGTGGCAGCATCTGCGGAGGGCAATGTGGCAGCATCTGCGGAGGGCACTGTGGTAGCATCTACGGAGGGCACTGTGGCAGCATCTGCGGAGGGCACTGTGGCAGAATCTGCGGAGGGTACTGTGGCAGCACCTACAGAGGGCACTGTGGCAGCATCTACAGAGGGCACAGTGGCAGCATCTACAAGTGGGTGTGTGGCAGTATCTACAGAGGACACTGTGGCATTATCTAGGAGTGTGTTGCATTATCTACAGAGGGCAATGTGGCATTATCTTCAGAGGGCACTGTGGCATTATCTACAGCGGGCACTGTGGCACTATCTAAAAAGAGGTTGCCAAATCTTGACATGTGTGTCTGCCAAACGCTGCCAACTGAGCCGCCGGACTGCATTTAGTCACACTTAAACTGAAAACTAGATTGTTGAAATAAGCATGTGGAGAATTCTCTCAATTTTAAACCTAGCAGTATTATTATAGTAATGTAGTATTTGTATTATAGTAATATAGTGTTATAGTAGTAGAAATAACTAATTGATTAACAATAAGTTTGTATTGTATCAAATTTGAAAGTAATGCGGCCCGTCAACTTCCCATTTTTTCGATATATGGCCCAATTACCCTGCCGAGTTTGAGACCCCTGATTTAGAGGTTAGGACATTTGAAGCCTATTTCATATTGACATATTTGCATTGCCTACAACTCATTATCCAAGATAGCATTTTAGAAGATCGTCTAAAAATATAATGCTGGCATTGGATGAATAACAGATCATTTTTTTTGTAGGCTACTTTATGCCTGCTTCATTATAACCATAATAATGATGCGTTTGCTAAACATTGAAGGGGAGACAGTTGTGATGTCATTGGCTCTAATAAGTGGTTGGTGCAATTTGATCTATTTTGCTCGAGGATTTCGACTACTTGGGCCACTATGTATAATGATTCAAAAGGTAATTAAACAGAAATAACATTGAATTATCTAATTATATATGTATTTTCAGACTGATTTTTTCACATTGCTCAAAATTAAAGCAGTTGTAAATTTCATAACTGACGTGTCCTTGAACAATGGGTTTATATTTGTAATATAATCTGCCATTGCCAAGATTTTTTACTATGGGAGAATCCCTAACTCAGAAAAGCTTGTTGTGGAGGCAGGCAAAGCATTCTAGAATTTTCAACCTGCACTATAGAATAGAATTGTTGACTGATTTGCCTGACCCTATGCCAAAAGTCTTTGAACAGGCTAAGATCAGTTTGTCGTCCCTACTTTAAAAGTGATAGCTATGTTTTCCGCTCCTCTCTTTTGAGGAAACCATGAACGGGGCTATTGGGACACCAGGGTTCCATTAAGCCCTGTTCAGAAAACACTGAACTAAGGAATCATTTAGTACAGCATTACACCATCGCATAATGCGGACCTTCTTACTGCAAACTTCGAACTTTTAGGCCAAGTTCACACGTGCATTCTGTCAGGATATAGGCGTGAATTCTGTGGCTGAATCCGGATATAATCCGCAACCATTTCACCGGCCAAACACGTGAATCGGGTATTCCATTCTCCATTTACAGGTTTCAGAAAAAAAATGAGCGAAATATAAAAGGCATGTCCATTATTGAAGCATTTCAAAAGCCTTTAAAACATACCCTTAAAAGAACAATCCAAAACTGATACACTGTGTTATGTCCAATACAGTGCCTAGGGGGTGCATGACACAGGGATTCTCTTTTTGGTGTTATTTAAATCCCCGAGTCATGTAAAGTCTTTTCAGGCATAAGACAGTGTATCAGTTTTGCCAGGAAGGTACCTTTAAACAATCCTCTGATTAAATGCTATGATATTGGGTCTGTCACTTGCCTTCAGTATTGCACTACAAATTGTAATGTTGTCTCGACTTTTAATTCTCTCAAATCAATTCTGCTGACATTCATTCTGTCCTTCACATGTGTGAAGGAGGTCACTGACTCCCATAAGACCAGCACACTCATCGCATGCAGCTCTCGGCATGCCAGTGATCTGACTCGTTTTTCCATACATACTGTAAAAATAGACAAATGATGGCAAAAAACAAACAAACAAACAAACAAACAAAAAACGCACCAATCTGTTAACAATCCAGCTAAATTATAATAAACACAACATGGGTAACTCCATTCTAACAGAGTTGTAAATATTCATTAGGCTACATAATTACTTTATTATGAAAGTGTTTTTCATGACTTTTGCCTGTTGTTATGCAGTAACTGACAGCAATTTCCCTTGTAGATGATATTAGATGACCTTTTGCGATTCTGTGTTATCCTATTCACTGTTCTCGTTGGATTTGCTGCAGGTAGAGTACACTCTATTATTTTTTTCTTTTAACTTTCTTTGTTCCAATTTAAGTATTGTGAAAAAACACGTACATTTATTTCTATGGAGAGTGAATGTGTATGAGCAGCCAGCTATTCTACAAAACCAGGGAGCTAGCATTGATCATGCCTGGCATTAAGGGTTCCTTCAGCTGGCTACTACTAATCACTTACTGTCATTCCATTGACAATAAGCAGAAAATACAGTTAGGGCCAGATTTAGACAGTGACACAATTTTGGCATTTTAGTGGTTTACCAAGACATATTGAATATGCAGTTATATAATCAATATGGACTTAAAGTCCATATTCTCAGCTTTAATTTGAGAGTATTCACATCCTAATTTGTGGAAGGGTTTAGGAATTACTGCTCTTTAATATGTAGCTGCCTCTTTTTCAAGGGACCAAAAGGTAATTGGACAATTATCTCAAAAGCTATTTAAAGGGCTGCATGTTAATCAACCATCAATTAAGCAGGTAAAAGGTCTGGAGTTGATTCCAGGTGTGGCATTTGCAAGCTGTTGCTGTGAACCCACAACATGAGGTCAAAGGAGCTCTCAATGCATGTGAAACAGACCATCGTAGGATGAAAAAAAATTAAGAAATCCATCAGAGATATAGCACAAATGTTAGGAGTGGCCAAACTAACAGTTTGGTACATTCTTGAAAAAAAAAGAGCGCACTGGTGATCTCGTGAACTCCAAAAGGCCTGGACGTCCACGGAAGACAACAGTGGTGGATGATCGCAGAATCCTTTCCATGGTGAAGAAAAACCCCTTCACCACATCTACCCAAGTGAAGAACACTCTCCTGGAAGTACGTGCATCAGTATCTAAGTCTACCAAAAAGAGAAGACTTCATGAGAGCAAATACAGAGGGTTCACCACAAGGTGCAAACCATTAATCAGTCTCAAAAATAGAAAAGCCAAATTAGACTTTGCCAAACAACATGTAAAGAAGCCAGCCCAGTTCTGAAACAGCATTCTTTGGAGGCAGTGTGACGGCATGGGCATGCATGGCAGCCAAAGAGACTGGATCACAAGTGTTTATTGATTATGTGACTAAAGACCGAAGCAGCCGGATGAATTCTGAAGTGTTCAGGGATTTACTTTCTGCTCAAATTCAACCAAATGCAGGAAGGTCGATTGGACGTCGCTTCACAGTACAGATGGAGAATGACCCAAAACATACTGCGAAAGCAACCCAGGAGTTTTTTAAGGCAAAGAAGTGGAATATTCTGCAATGGCCAAGTCAATCACCAGATTTCAACCCGATCGATCTGCATTTTACTGGCTTAACACAAAACTTAAGGCAGTAAGACCCACAAACAGGCAACAACTGAAGACACCTGCAGTAAAGGCCTGGCAAAGCATCACAAAGGCGGAAACCCAGCGTTTGGGGATGTCCATGGATTCCAGACTTCAGGCAGTCATTGCCTGCAAAGGATTCTCTACAAAGTATTAAAAAAAAACATTTTATTTATGGTAATGTTAATTTGTCCAATTAATTTTTGAGCCCCTGAAATGAGGAGGCTGTGTAGAAAAATGGTTGCAATTCCTAAACGTTTCACAGGATATATTTGTTCAACCCCTTCAAATTAATCCTGAAAGTCTACACTTCAATTGCATCTCAGTTGTTTCATTTCAAATCCAATGTGGTGGCACACAGAGCCCAAATCATAAAGATTGCGTCACTGTCCAAATAATTCTGGACTTAATTGTACCTGTAATAAGGTAAATGCATGTTGTGTTTAGGCCATGCAGCGGTCCTCACTACATGAATGTAATATTTGTATTTTATTCCAGCTCTGAACGTCCACTTTCAAGTCATGAATGCCACCATGTTCCCACAATTCAGAGATTTTCCTATCACTCTCTTTACCCTATTCCAGTTAATGATGGGTCTAAACAACTTACCAGTGGCACCAGATGTAACCATGCCAAAGATCATCTTCGTTCTCTACATGGTTTACATGATCTTTGCCTTTGTTCTACTTCTGAATCTTTTAATTGCATTGATGACGGACACACATTTCCGTGTCACTAGTGAACGCACTACACTGTGGCATGCTCAGGTAAGAGCTAAGGAAACCAAGAGAGGGAAGGAGGGGGGGGGGGAATAAGGCCTTCGCTATACACTCTAAAAGTATTTAACATTATGGATATCATCCATGGTTAAGCAAGCATTGACAAACAATATATAGATTTTGCTATATATATATATATATATATATACACATATATATACACACACACCTTTATTATTTTGTATTTCACTTACCCAGCACAGTTCTCTCACCCTTTTTCAATGCCTTCTGACAATAATCTTCATATGACTTTCCAAGAAGAGGGTCGCGGATGCAGGTCATACATATACAGACTTAGGTTAGAGGTGATATCACGCTGTATTATAACGTAAATGCACTTGCATCAGCTGCGACATGTCGTCGTGGACCCCTGGCAGGGCCAGTTTGAATAAAAATGGGGCCCTGAGCAAATCACGTTCAGTTGCCTCTCCTGACCTTTTCTCTATTGCTGAGCGGAGTGCTCAGTTTAAATGAGCCCTGCCAAACTACCCCTTTATGTTGCTACTGACTGTTTCACGTCCCCCTAGGGAAGCTCTAAGCAATTTCCCACCCCCTAAAACGGACCATGAGAGGGGGGGGGGCGGGGGTTGTGTTGAAAGCTGCTGAAAATGTAACATAAAGCAAGTTGAAAACACTTTTTCTTCTTTTCCGTTTTTAAGGATTTGTGAGGTTAAA
The DNA here is from genome assembly GCF_050947455.1 of Rhinoderma darwinii. Classification (NCBI taxonomy): domain Eukaryota; kingdom Metazoa; phylum Chordata; class Amphibia; order Anura; family Rhinodermatidae; genus Rhinoderma; species Rhinoderma darwinii. The sequence goes on along the minus strand of NC_134690.1, from coordinate 134,982,281 downwards.
AAAACAAATTTTACAGCAAAATAAAAGCATTCACTTCACTGACCTGCTTTCTTCAACAGACGAAGGGAAAAGGGTTGAACTGAGCCTCAGAGTGGAATACAAATGGAATGCTTGTTCCATCATGTAGTATTGTTACAGGTGGAATGGTACTAGCCTGTGCGCACGCTGTGACAGCTTCTTTACGCTCGGTGTAAACAATACTAGTATCCTGCTGAGGGCACCGTGATGACGGCTACAGGGATAAAACCTGCTATTTTACACAATTTGACCTTGCTTTTAAAGGGAATTGAGGATCATACATCTCTCTAAAATATATTGTTTAGGGAGGCTCCAAGATTGCACTTAACTTTCATATGTACTGCAGTGGCAGATAGGTGCCCAACATTTTGGTTTACCTGTGTTATTGACTAATTATTGACCTGTGACCTGTGTTATTGACCTGTCGGAGGGCAGCATAAAGAAGTGATAGACATGCTGATTTCGGTGTGCTGTCGCTTATCAAAAGTAGGGATTGAGTATTTAGGCCTCAAACACACTTCAGTGACACTGACCCATTCATTTGTTTCAGGCCATGTACACATCCATTTTTTTTTTTTTTTTGCGGATCCGTGTTTCCGTTATGCAAATTATAGAACAGGTCCTATTTTGGTCCGTTTTTCCGGATCAGTCCTGGCCATTCTATTCATTGGTCCGTTACAACTACGGACCGCACAGGGAAGCCACCCGTGTGTGGTCCGTGTTTTGGGGATCCGTGATTTGGGGCTGTATAAAAGGGCCACAGATCTGTGCTTGAGGCCTTAGAACTTATACTTGCGGAACTGGCCCCATGCCAAGTATATTTCTAAAAACTGATTTAGATTTACATATCAGCGGCTGGAGAAGTGTGAACATTTGAATATACCTGGACTCAAACTTGTGGCGCTGCAAGTATAGGTTTACATTTTCAATAACTACTTCACATTAAAGTGTAGCTAAACATTTGACATGTCATAGTGACATGTCAGAAGTTTGGATTGGTGGGGGTCCGAGCTCTGAGACCCCACCAATCGCTAGAACAAAGCAGCTGAAGTGCTCGTGTGAGCGATCGGCCGCTACGTGACTGTTCGGCTTTTTCCAGAAATAAATGTATCGGAGTACGGACTCAATAGAAAGTTCATGAGCCCGTACACTGATACATCGGCTTTCCGGAAAAAGCCGAACAGACACAAAGTGGCTGAGCGCTCAAACAAGTGCTTCAGCTGCTTTGTTCTAGCGATTGGTGGGGGTCTCAGCACTCGGACCCCCACCAATCCAAACTTCTGACATGTCACTATGGCATGTCAGAAGTTTGTCAAATGTTTAGCTACACTTTAACGAATAAGGAAAGCACACATAAATATCTGACCGGATCAGCTTTAAGGCATTGCAACATTAAGATATCATTTTTATGGGATTGTACACAAGAATAAAATAAAACCTTGCATTGCAATATAGTTTAAGGAGAAACATTATTAAGCAGTTTTGAGGTGATAGTCCCTTCAATACTGAGTGGTCAGTAAGGGGTCAATATATTTTATAGAAAGAAAGAAAGATCACCTTCTAAAACAAGAATGGTTTTAAAATATTGTAATAGGGTGTATTTAAATGTATCCTTAGGTTGCAGCTACTACGGTCATGTTGGAAAGGATCATTCCAAGTTTTCTATGGCCACGAAGTGGGATACCTGGAGAAATTATTGGTCTAGAGCCTGGAAAATGGTATTTTAGGTAAAAAGACCTCTATTCACTCTGCACTTTAAAGTGAAAAGAAAGTGTCTACAAAATAGATTATTGATTATAGTGGAAGGAAAGTGAACATATTCGTAGCTAAATAAAATACATGCTAGAGCTCACCTCTTTCGTTGGTGATCACAGACCTGCATCTTTGTAAATGCAGAAAAGTTTTTTTGCAATTCAATGGAGCTAATCTGTGTATGGATTCTCCTAGCGGAATCCTCATCAATAAGTGACATGATACAGGCAAGCAGATTTCCATTTGAAATCTATAGTAGACAGATATTTCTGCAGAATACGTGCCGAACTCTGCATGACTAAAAGAAAAATACCCTTAAAAGAAATTATCCAGAACTTTATAAATCATCAGCAGGGCAGGGAATAAAATAATAAATTATCAGGCGCTCACTATCACTACCCTGCTCCAGTGCAAGGCCCCATTCTAAGCCACTCCGATCCCAAGAATCTCCTGCAACGGTCACGTGCCGCTACAGCCAATCAACAGCGCCGCCACCATGAACTGCATGTGACGCCGAGGCCAGTGACTGCTGTGGCATGTGACCCACGAACGGCCCGTGCTACTGCAACCAATTCCAGGACCTGAGCAGCGGAAAAGAGAGCTGTAATTATTATGCAGTGTTTCCTGTCTTTATAAACAACCTAGTCTTTTGCCTAGACATACGACAGGACTCCGAAGTGAAAGAGCACCACGCGCATGTGTGGCCTAATTCGGCAATTTACACAGCATTGGTTCATAAATGCAGAGGCCCTGAGGTCAAATAAAAAAAAAGGAAACCCCTGAGATGTAACCCTATTTTGGAAACTATACCCCTAAAGGCATTTATCATGGGGTGTAGTGAGCCTTTAGACCCCTTGTTTTTCAGAAATTAATACGCAGCGGATGATGCAAAGTGAAAATTGCAATTTTTCCACGGATATGCTGTTTCAGTGTGCAATATGTTATGCCCAGCTTGTGTCACATGAATTGTAAAGCAAGTTCTCCCAGGTATGGCAATGCCATACATGTGGATGTAAACTGCTGTTTGGGCACACTGTAGGGCTTAGAAGGGCGGGAGCATCATTTGGTTTTTGGAGTGCAGGTTTTGCTTGGTAGTAGTTCTGTTTGGAGTTTTACTGGTGTTTAATTTATAATGTGGGGGCATATGTAAGCTGTGCGGAGTACATCAGGGTATAATTACGGGGTAAATAATACAATTATCTATAGATGTGTGGTACGTTTTGTACAGGCTAGTGTCGCACTGATAAAAAGGTAGCCTTTATTATTCCCCCTTTTGGAATACAATCTGCACCCTTTTTGGGACCTTTCTTCCTTTGCAGTTTGGGAAACTTTGCTGGGAAAGTGTGGTCTTGGTATAATACGGGCGCCCTCTCTAAGGGCGGGTTCACACGTGGCGGAATTTCACTTAAATTCCGCTGCGGACACTCCGCAGCGTTAATCCGCAGCGGTGCCGTTTGTCCATTGACTTACACTTTAATTTAGCAGTGTTCGTTTAGACGAGGCGTAAAATTCCGCTGCGGAGCAAAGGCTGCGGAGCGGAATTTGGTGTCCGCAGCATGCTCTGTCTGTTGCGGAGCAGTGGCGGACTCATGGCGGAATTTCTCCATTGACTTCAATGGAGAGTCAAAATTCCGCAATGAAGTCCGCAGATCTTATGTGTGCTGCGGAGCGTATTGGTTTTACTACCATGACATTTCTTCATTCTGGCTGGACCTATGTATTTCTAGGTCTACAGCCAGACTGAAGAAGTCAATGGGGCTCCCGTAATGACGGGAGCGTTGCTAGGAGACGTCTGTAAATAGTCACTGTCCAGGGTGCTGAAAGAGTTAAGCGATCGGCAGTAACTGTTTCTGCACCCGGGACAGTGACTACCGATCTCAATATACATGTATCTGTAAAAAAACATATAAGTTCATACTTACCGAGAACTCCCTGCGTCTGTCTCCAGTCCGGCCTCCCAGGATGACGATTCAGTGTAAGTGACGGCTGCAGCCAATCACAGGCTAATAACAGGCTGCAGCGGTCACATGGACTGCCGCGTCATCCAGGGAGGTCGGCCTGGATGCCGAAAGAGGGATGCGTCACCAAGACAACGGCCGGTAAGTATGAAAATCGTTTACTTTCACTAGGGAAAGTGCTGTCCCTTCTCTCTATCCTGCACTGATAGAGAGAAGGGAAGCACTTTTACCGCAGTCCGCAGCAGCTAGTCCGCATCAATGTACTGCACATTTTGTGCAGATCCGCAGCAGAATCTGCAACGCAGATTCTGTGCGGCATTGATGCGGACAGTTGCGGAGGAAATCCGCCACGTGTGGTCATGCCCTAACAGTGAATGTGCTATGGCCCTCCCCTTCCTGGTTCAAAAATATTAGGTCCTTCATAACCACTTCTTTTAACTGAAGGAATGTTTCAATTTGGTCTGCACACTAGGATGTTTTTTCATCCCTCCCCTTACTAGAGCCATAACTTTGTTTTTCCATAGACGTAGCTGTAGGAGGGCTTTTTTTTGCAGGACAAGGTTTTTTGTTTTTTTTATTGGTACTATTTTCAGGGGGCATGCAACTTGGTCAGCACTATTTTTTTGGGAGGCAAAGTGACCAAAAAAACAGCGATTCGGTTATTTTTTTTTTTAAAGCACATGTTAACTCTGTTCAGCAGGGTCAGTACGTTTTCGGTGATACCAAACTTCTCTAGCATTTTTTTTTTTTGTTTTACTTCTGAAAGGAAGTCAGATCCTCTCTCTGGCCTGCGCATCAGGAAGTTTTTTTTCTCTGCGCCTTACTAATTACATAACTTTTTTTTAGTTTCGGTCAATGGAGCTGTGTGAGTACTTGTTTTTTGCAAGACAAGTTAGATCTTTTATTTTTGGGTCTTTTTGATCACTTTTATTTAATATTTTGGATGAGGAAATGACCAAAAGACAGCAATTCTGGAATCTTTTTTTGGCATTCACCGTGTGCCATAAATATTACATGTTAACTATTCTGCGGGTTAATACGATTACAGCAATACTAAATTCATATAGTTTTTTTATGTATTGCTTGCAGCTTTTGCACAATAAAATCACTTGCTTTAAAAAATTATTTGTTTCCTGTGTCGCCATATTCTAAGAGCCATACATTTTTTATTTTTGCTTTGATGGAGAGGTGTAAGGGCTTGTTTTTTGCAGGACGAGCTGTAGTTTTTGATGGTAATATTTTGATCACACACCATTCAATTTTTTGGGAAGAGATGTGACCTAAAAACAGCAATTCTGCCATTTTTTTCCTACGGCATTCACCGTGCGGGATAAATGACAAGATTTTTTTTTACCCACAGCATATAAGGGGTTGCTCTGGTCATGGCCGTTAAAGGAGGGTGTAAGCTGTAATATATGCGCTGTCTCATCACCGCAATGTAACTGTACTGCATTTTGCGGGAACCACTTAAAGTCAGTCGTGTGTGTGTGTGTGTGTGGAGATATATATATATATATATATACATACATACATACACACACACACATACATACATATATCTCTTCCATGTGAATTCGGCCATATTCACACAAACTTGTGTCAAATCGGCCATGAAAAACAGAAATTTTTCATGCCAGATTTGCATCCGTGCGTGACCAGTTTTCATAGACTTAAGTCTACTGAGGGATCCGTGGAAACGGGCGAAACTAGAACATGTACTATTTTTTTTATTGGCCGTTAACACAGTCCGTTAAAAAGAAAACCGGTTGTGTGAATAGCCCCTAGAAATAAATTCATTTTTATGCAGTCGTTTTCACCGTTTGTGTAAGTAATGCCTTAATATCTGTGGCCATGATAGATCTGTCAGGAAACCAGACTCTGTGGTCATTGAGACAGGAAGTGATGTCATTTGATTGACAGACGCAGACAAGTGGACATTTGGAGTGGATGGGGGTATTAAAGATGAAAATTATGGCAATTACGTTACACGGCATGTTGTATCCGTTACAGAACTCCGATGTTGCGTTGTCATTAAATCTGGACTGTGTGAAGTTGTCAATTGCCACATTAGAGAACATAAAGGGTTTACTAATATTAGCATGATGCCTCAGAACGGCAATATTTATATACTGCTGGCAGGTAGGAAGGGGTTAAGACAGACACAAGCATTTCTATTGTTATGGAATTCAGAAGGATGATATAGTAAAAATGCAATTCTGTTTTTTCCCCAGAATTGAAGAAAAGAATGAGACTTTCTCACCAGGCATAAAGAAAAAATACCATCGTATTCAGTAAAAGCGCAAAATTAATTTTTCATTCAAATAGGAGGATTTTAGTCTCAGGATATATAAGTGAAGATTAATCAACTATAATAAAATGCATATATTGGTTTAGAGCAGCATCTGGGAATGTTCAAAAAGAAGATTCTGTATTTAAATGTAAATATTGTAAAACCAAGAATAAGTTGATGTAAATAAAATACTTTAGAATTAAACTTTCCAGCTACTATTGTGCCGTGGACTGCCCGAAATCTACAAGTGTCTCCTGGATTGATACACTGCATTACTATTATTGGCTGAAATAAAATTTCCTTTAAAATATACTGTAGATCATTAGATCACTTCTTTTCAGCCATTTTTAAGTCATATCCATTTCAAATAAAATAAAAAAGTTAGAACTCCTGCTCAGTTTGCCACCCAACTTCTCTAAACTCCTAAATAGTAAACCTGCTTAGCTAAGTAGAGACGAGACGATGGCTGGATTCCATGCAGTTTTTTAATTTTAGCTAAAAGCAGGAGTGAATACAAGAGTAGCATAGGTCTTTCCTTTATACTTTCCCCTCCTCTTGGATACACTCCTGACTTTCGGCTAAAAAAAAACTGCATCAAAAACTGCATGTGTTAGCCCAGCCTAATGGCCGTTGCACAGGACCGAGTGCCAATCGGATGGTTTTTATATCCGATTGGCACCCGATGGTTTTCACTGACCCATGCACTTTAGCGGGTGAATTGGCTCAGTGAAAACGGACCCAAGTTTCCTATCCATGGAAAGATAGGACATGTCCTATCTTTCCACGGATCACTGATGGGACCCGGTCGGCACACACGGTCGTGAGCATGGGGCATTCGGGATGTATTGCTACATGACTAGGCAGACTTTCAAATTAGAATTCTAATACATCGAATATTTTTCTGCTAGAAAGGACTCCAAAAACATTTCTAATATCAAACTAGAGCCTGATGGAGTCTTAGAGACATTTAAAATATAAAAGACACATGTAAATCCATTTTTTTAATTTAAAGGGAGTAGGTATTTTTTTAATTATTCACTGTTTGAAGAAGTCTCTTAAATCTTCCAATTATGTAAAGCATTTTAAGGAATATGATCAATTATAGAGGAACTGCATCATGTATAATGAAAGCCCAATGTGACTTGCACTCCACCAAATAAAGAAACTACAAACATTGCTTTATTTCCAAAACATCAACTTTATAGCACAACGAAAAACACGTATTGCACTCACTTTGCACCCACTTTGGGTGTGTGTAATAAATCCGGCGCTTTACACAGATGCTCTAAATAAAAATATATTTTCACATGTACAATTTTATTTGGCAGGCGATTACAACATACACAAAACACAAGAGAAGAAATGTAATACTGGATGCGATGTATGACTATATGTAGGGTTTCCACAGGTTTATATTATCGGAGATCATTTCTGCTTTTGTCCAATATCAAGCCCCCTAATGTACAGTCTACTGACAGAAATGGTGTTTAACAGGATTACTCGGTTATGGAGTGAGCCTGGTTCTTTTCACAATGGTGTCCAGCGTTTCCCTTTATAAAATATATAAAAGCCCTACGTATATTCAACTTAATACATATTATACTGGAAGTTTAACAAACAAAACAAAAAACAAAACAAAAAAAGGGGAAAAACATTTATACAACAGACACATATTAGATTATTTGCAAACAATGTGCTTATATATTATTTTCCACCTGTGAGTATGTATAGGACTAGAGTTCTTCAAAATCATGAGCACCAGAATTCAGTCCCTCTGGGTGCATTACTCTTCCCATAAACAAGACACAGCCTAAAAATAGAAGCAAAACTAGATTACAATGGATTTGTAGGGCATGCCGTGTTTCATTTTGCAAAATGCATCAAGAAAAAGCTGGAAAGCAGTGATAAACAAACAAGCAGAACAGCTCCCGGAAAGGAGTTGCATAACCACTGCAACAAGCTGGCACAATCACTTCAGCGGATAGAAGTAAGCAGACAAAACAAATACAAGACAAGCTGCTCTAGAGGCGATCGGAGTAGAGCTGGTACACAGATACCTTTACTACGGTTGAAAGACTCATATCAAACAGGACTAGCAGCCAGTGCTTGTCCCACCATGCTACATGCTCTATGGTAGAAGTCACTTTGAGGTGACATAAAATGAATTAGCACAACTCACCTGTTCTGCGGTTTCTTATCAAGAAGAAGAATGGGTGGTCAAAAATCACTTGGGGGTACAGCACTGCCATCCTACTATTGGCAATCATTCCTACAGGCAAACAAAATGCCATTAGATGGGTCAGAAATAGTATAATACACATTCATCATTGTTAAGGGACTTAAAAAAAATTAAAAATATGAAAACTAGAATTATGACATTAACTTAGGTCTTGGGACAGAAATTACTGGGAGAGGTCTATGTGTTTTGGCTCAGAAAATACACATTCTAATATTAGATCTTATCAAATCTTTAATCACAAACAGAACATTAAAAGGGGTATTCTGGTTTGAGCAAATAAATGTTATTCTATGTATAATGAAAAAAGTTATACAATTTACCAATGTAATTCCTCGCCGTTTCCAAGATTCAATAGGAGCCTTCATGGTTTATATACTTACAGTTGCGAAATATCTGTCCTGGTCATGTGATGGACACACAGGTGCAGGACTGATTATAGTTACTGTATGTGTATCAGGGCTTAGTCCCAAGAGAGAGGCAAGTCTCCTATAAATATATAGGTGTAGGAACCCTCTTTATGAGGTCACCTTGTAGTGGCCTCACACAATTCGATCGAACTGAGCACTAAGAACTGCTATATTTAATATACTTATAAATGTGAGGTTATGAAATTTTATATAATGACAATATACACAGTCGAACCACATTATTATGACCACCAGATACAATCCAGAGTAACCGACATGTGCAGCAGCTAGACGGGCTAGGAGTGACTCAATAAAGGTTCTGGCAGGAAGTCTCAGGTATCTGGAGCCATGCTGACTACTGTGCATCCCACATTTGCTGGAGGGTGTGTGGGGGGTGTATCCATAGAGCGAACAAGACGATCGCGGTGGTCCCACAGATGCGCAGTTGGGTTCAAGCCTGGCGAGGGAAGTACTTGGAAGTCTTGGTCGTGCTCTTCCAACCACTGTCGGACATTTCTAGCAGTGTGACATATTGTATTGTCTTGCTGGAAGATTCCATCTGCCCCAGGGAAGACAAACCGCATGTAGGAGTGGACGTGATCTGCAACGTTGGATTCATACCCAAATCGGTTCAGAATGCCTTCTACATGGATGAGTGGGCCCAGAGAATGCCATGAAAAAATTCCCCAGGCCATAACACTACTGCCACCAGCTTGTGTTCTTCCAGCAATGCTTGCAGGGTGTCTGTTCTCAGATGTTTCTCGCCTGACACGCCAACGTTCATCCGTTCGATGAAGCAGAAAATGTGGCTCATCTGAGAAGGCAACCCTTTGTCAATCATCGGTGGTCCAATTCCGATACGGCTGTTCAAATTGAAGCCTTTTTTTCCGATGCACCTTTGTTAACATAGGAGCAGTGGTCATCCGTCTGCTTCGGAGCCCCATACGCAGTAGGGTTTGCTGGACTGATGTTTTAGACTCCCGTCTGGTAGCTCCCTGGTTGATTTTCACGGTGAGCTGCTCCACTGTAGCGTGTCATTCAGCCCTTGTGCACTTTCACCTCTCACATCAATGGCACGTGGTGCTCCGCTTTTTCCACGTCGGTTATTCACAATGGTGCCATTTGTCCACTCACGATACACTTAAACCACAGCAGCACGCAAACAATTTACATACTGCGCCTTTTGAGAAATACTGTCACCCTTGTCACGAAAGCTAATAATCACCCCTTTTTGCAACTCTGATAAATCACCCCTTTTACCCAAGGCAACGAGTGATATGTGTTCAGACAGCGTATCGAACACCTTATATACCCACCAAGCCAGCGCATGACATATCACTTTATATATATATATATATATATATATATATATATATATATATATAAAAACCATATTGTTTGTACTGTCTTAGCGGAGTCTTGTACCGAGCCGCACACCTGTGTGTCCATCAGAAGACCATGACAGATCTTTCCATTATACAAAAAATAACATTTATTTGCAGAATTTATAATACCCCTTTACATTTTCATATACAGCACATATAGTTGAAGAGGTTATTCCAATCACAGAAAGTAATGGCATAAAAATTTCTGATTAGCAGGAGTTCCGACTGCCCAGACCCGGATAGATCCTGGGTGTGCAGGGAACTGCTGCATAGCTCTATTCAAGTGTATGAGACCACGACACTGCGCTCTGCACAGCCAGAAGCGCCAATGTTTAGGGAAAACTTTGAAAGGAACCCATCACTTTAGTAGCAGCGCTGCCGACCCTTCAACCTCCGGACCAGTAAGGACCCCAGCGGTCAAATGGGTATGCCATCACTTTCGGTGAATAACTCTTTAACAGCTCTAGATTAATTTTTTTTCCTTTGTCCATGATTCAGCATTGCAGGTCCCATAACGTCAGTGACTGGAACAAATTTACATAGAATTATCACTAAGTGGTCCCTTGTCCACAGTTGTCCTAGAACTACCAAACAACTGAAATGTATAATATTCATTCCTTTAGTGGTGCGGCACACTGAACTGGGTCGCTACCAATGTTACTTTGTCAGTATTCAAGAAGAGAAAGACACTCCTTACAATACAAAACTTGAATTATCTCAGAAGCGGATCAATAAATTCACTTTTAAACGAAGTGGTCTCAACTTGAAATGCATTTTTACAGCCTCATTCAAATGAATAGAGGACAATGTAATTCATGGCACTTTGTGGTCACCAGAGGGAGAGATGCTCTTCAGTGCTCTGGCTAATAGAGGGGGTCATGAGGGGTAATCCCCCAATATTATGTCTATATGCCCTAAAAGGTTCAGGCTTTGGACAACGGATTTTTGTCCCATTTTAGGACATTATAAAATACTCGTATAAATATTAAGAAAAAAATGCCAGAAGCCTCACTAACAAGATTGAGGAATTCAAATTGATAATGTTGGAAAAGAAAAGTCTCCAAGTATAATGGCAGTAGCAAAAAATCTATTAATAAGGCAAACAGATGAGGCAGCAAATCATGCAGTAGTTCTGATGGGGGGTTATTTACTGTAAGAGCAGTGAGACTATGGAAGTCGTTGCCACACAATGTTGTTATAGTTAATTTATTGAACAAGTTTAAGAGAGGCCTTGGTGCCTTCCTTGATATAAAATCAAGTTTATTATAGTTGGTGTAGATTTCACTCTATTGGCGTAGCAAGTTAGAGACCCGTGGCGGGCCCCGTACCTTGCCCCTCCCACCAGACTACCCCCCCTACCCCATCGAGTAATAGTAAAAAAAGAAAAGTAAAAAAAGTTTCATAAGTCAGGGGGGGGAGGGATGTATGGTGCACTGCTAGCCCAAAAGGTGCAACACATTTATTAAGAGGCTTTCGCCTCTTAATAAATGTGTAGCATCTTAACTCTTACGAAGAGTTTATTTCCCTCAATGGGTTCCATCGTGAACTATTGCTGTCCTTCATGCGACGGATTCAGCGCTTCCAGTTTTTCGTTGTTCTACTCCTATGACTGAGCAGAACAACGAAAAACAAGAATGCAGATATGTACAAAGCCTAAAACGTTTATTTCTGTTTAGAAGTATATCCAGTATACACCAGAAGAGACTGTGTATTAATTATTTATCTTACTGTCTGCATTAAATAAAATAGAGGACCTGTAATTTTAAACTTATTTCAAAGTTACTTCTTTTCTTGTTTTAGGACAACAACTTTAGAACCTCTTTAAAGCTATATTCAGCTCTGATATCCCGATCTTTTGTATTATCACACTAGCAGAGAAATTCCACCAGCTCGATCATGGGGGTAGTCATAGTGACTACCACTTTTCCCCATTAACAATTATTTTGAGACTGTGCTGACACCTGTATATAGATATCATCACAGTCTAGTGAATTGGGAAGACGGGCAAAGTATGTCATATTATTTTGAAGAGGCAGGCTGGAGTCGTCGTCGTGGGGGAACGCAGGCTAGGCGACTATTACCCACCAATATTTACTTATAGTGGATGTCGGGATTAAAAAAAAGGGTCTGTCACTTTTCAAAAAGAAGCACCACTCCTCCCAGGTGCTATGTCTAGTATAGCAGCTAACCAGAATTCACTTGAATAAAGAGGTACTGCAATACCAGACACAGCCAATGGACATATCTCTCTCTCTCTCTCTCTCTCTCTCTCTCTATACACACAAATAAAAGGACAAAAAATAAACAAATGGGCAGACCCCTTTTTCTAATCCCGGACAATCCCTTTAATTCGGGCCCAGAGAGACCATCCAGTCAGTTGATTTAAGACATGTTTGAGAGATGACAAGTGCTTAGGCCTCATGCACACGACCGTGCAGTGTTTACAGTCAGTAAATACTGCACGGGTGGGCCGCGGGAGGACCGTGGAGTGTCACTCATTTGCGTACCGTGCTCACTGTCTGTAAATGCGAAAAATAGGACATGTCCTGTTTTTTTGTGGATTATTTATACGGCCCAGATACACACCCGTAAACATACAGGAAGGTGACCGATAGAAATGAATGGGTCAGTATTTTAGCCGCAATCACGGATCCGTAATTGCGGATAAAAATTACGGTGGTGAGCATGAGGCCTTAAAGGGAATCTGTCACCAGCATTTCACTTATTGAACTCTCCTCACTCCTCGCTGGCCGCGGCTGTCAAAAGTTCATTGCCGTTATCTCCTCTCCTAAACTTCTTCTACGACCGTAAATAACTGTCTGCAAACATTGTGTGCCTTTTATGGTAATAATCCGGCAGTCTCGTTCGTTCCTCTTATGTCCACCGCCGAAAAATGTCCCGCCTTGAATGCCAAAATGTCGTCTGAGATCGCGCACGTCATGTATGGTCCAATACACTTTCCTGCTTTGTCCAGGCCTCAAATCTAGTTACTGCGAATGTGCCACTATGGTGTCCCGTTGTGCGCACGCAGCAGAACATCAATGCGCAGGCATGGGATATCTTGTGTGCTGGGCGGAGGTGAGGAGAGGTCAACCAGAAGTAAGAAGGCGGGGCTAACTCGGAAAGGCTTTAGGAATGAAGATTTGACTCTTTTCGAACGAAGATATGACGACTCTTATGCTCATTAGCATACGGTGTGGGAACACTAAGAAATATAATACTAAAAGGTACAGAGCCTACTTAGAAGATAATTATAGGTTACATAAAAATTGTTTTTCACCCACCTCCACCAGGTATTGCTGGTTTAATAGGTGAAATGCTGGTGGCAGGTTCCATTTAACATGTAAATGGGAAGTTAACCCAAAACTGGACAATCCCTTTACATACACAAACTTTTATTTAGAAGAAAGGTAGAATGTACAAGCTTAGATTCTACTATTAATGTAAATGAGAAAAGATCTGAAGGACAAACAGCAGGTATTACATGGACAGCCTTGGACTTTGCTTGGTATTCTGTGGGCTATGCACAGATGGCTATATATCCACGATGTGTTACACATGTGCTCCTGCTCTACTGCATTTCCTAGGCTGATGAAACATTCACCAGTGCCTAATTTGAAGCATATAACTTATAGAATTGAAATAGCGAGTTCTTAAAATTCTTTTATACTACGTATTGTTCATTTAAATTACTGAAAATTACATACTCCTCCTTTGCTAAAAGTACTTCTCAAAAATGTTAAAAGGCGTATTTTTACTTCTTTTGCTGGAAAAAAATGTAGTGCGACCTCTGGCCTTAATTAACAATTTCCTTTTAGATGCATTGGGATAATAAAAAAAAATTTGGTTGTGAAGTCGTTCATAGCTCTAATAGCGGCTGTTAAAAAAAAAAAAAAAAATTAAATAATTCCACGATGTTATACTATACCAGAGGCAGCAGCGGCTTCAGATCCCTCTTCATTTATCTCAAGATAAGACTTGTGAACGGCCTTATCAACGTAAAGATCCTGGTTTTCTGAAAACAAAACAGACTGGTTACATGAATGAACAGTTGCATTCAGATGTGCAATGTTTGAACAATATATGATAAAAAAAGAAAAGCTTCTATGGGGGAGATAAATGGAAGATAACTAGCAATAAATACACAAATTTGTGTATATATTGGTTTAAAAGTGTAACTACAGGCAAACACTCCGACTCAATGCTCAATGTTCAAGGGGGTTCTCATGGTTTTTGGCCCATTTCCTCTGAAGTAGAACACCAAGAAAACACTGCCCAGCCTGGGAATATATAGATGAGAAGGCGGATCATATGACAGCTCTTTGGCAGGTAGTGAGGTGGTCATGCAATGGAGAAAGCAAACAAACATAAAAAAATAATCTCTGCATAACGGGTGATCAGGTAAGATTCTGGGTTGGAGGATTTCATTTTTTTTCTTTTACAGGGTTATAGTTAAACAACAACGTTATATTTTTTGGAAAAAAAATGTGGGCTTTTTCTAAAGAACAATGCAACATAATTCTGCCTCAAATGCTTTAAAAAAAATAAATAAATAGAAAATTAGTTTAGGCCTCGTTCACATCACGTCTGTGATGTCGGTTGAGGGGATATCATTAAAGTCTATAGTAACACGCCACCGTTAGGCATCCGTCACAGCCTACATTTAACATATTCCTCGGGAGCTTTTTCCCCGACGTATACTTCAAATGTAGGCAAAAAAAATAAAATAAAGTGATGTAAACCTAAACTCATGCACAAAATGTATGTTTTGGACACTTTTTGTACCTTCATTGACAGTAAAGTGCAAATTATTGGTGTAAACGATGCCAGCCATGAGGTGGCCTAAGGAAGAGATAAGTGTCTAACATGTCTAGCGAGTTGTACCAAATGTATAATTCTGCGAGCACCATTCTGAATAAATTTGCTGCAGTTTCTGCCGGTTTAGATTAGGTCTTAGTTTATGACAATATTAATAAATCTGCCCCATGGTTAATTCTCAAGGAGGGGCTATATTTAAAATGTACAAAAATGAGAATAGCAATGCTAATAATAATAATAATATTGTGACTTTGCTCACCAAGATTAAGATGATCATAGAATGGTTGTATTGGCCGAATCCCATGTGAACTATCTTGGTCCGTCTCTACTTGTTTTCATATATTAACATAACAAAATACATGCAACAAAAGTACTACAGTAGGTAAAGACCGGGTTAGGAAGACCTGGTGCTTCTTGAGAGGCAAGTGGATTTTGCTTTATTATAGCCAGTCTTGGCTTCTATATGAGGAACAGATCTACAATCTGGGAGATCCACTTTAAGTAACATGACTTTTTGGATGAAAAATTGAAATGAGCAAGTGTAATAGAATACCTCTATATATGATAAAGCAATGACTAAGAAAGCTACTGTACATATCACAAACTCAGTAGGGCCTGTGTCATGTTCTCTAAAAGCAGTGGATACATTAACAGAAATTAGTTTAAGCAGATTTGCAGAAATATTTTGCTTTGCTTATATACATAAAGTTGAAATATTTTAATTGTATATTCAGAGAATCTTCTCTGCAACATGTGGGAAGCGAGAAGCCTGTGTGCGGATTACCCCAATGCATTATTAATGGAATGCCTGTGCAATCTAATAAATAAAAAAAGATAAATACGAGCAATAAAGTCTGCTGACAGCCAGAGCTAGAACCTGGAATTTACAAATACTGCAGTTGTATCATACCGGATATTGCAGACAGATCAGCTTGCCTACTGAATATCTCTACGATGCCAAGCCTTGACAAAACATCCTTCAGATCAACCGATTCCTCTACTTTGAACCTATAAAAAAAAGGTTATTTGAGATTAAAGCAGCTTTTCAAAATAAAACGGTCTGTACTGTAGTAGAAATGATTGGAACATCATCAGGAAATTGAATGCAATGAAACGAGATCGGGATCAGAATAATCTTAACTATACAATATACACATAAAATGTCCTTCAAGCCATCTGATTTTTCATAACAAGTCAAAAAATGCTCTAGAGTGGACCTGTCATCTGGTCCCTGGTTGTATTTTATTTGCTTTATTATGCGGCTTCATGCACTGTACACAAAGTAAAGAAGTGGGGGTTTAAAGAAAGCAAGTTCTCTCCAGGACTTCGTTCACTAAGGCCAGGACTATACCTAAGACTCTTTGTAGTCCTACTGATTAGCTTTAACTATTGAACTGCAGTGCAAATAAAAATAGTAAGGCCCTATTCACATGACAGGGTTTCCCGTCACATGCCGTCGCACGGCCGCAATAGGAACGTTAGACCCCAAATGGGGCTAGTCACACGACCGTTTTTTGATGGCCCGGGAAACCGGGCAGTCAAAAAATTAGACATGCCCTATTTTCGGCCGTTCTCCCGGCCCCCATAGAAGTCTATGGGGCTGGGTAATACTCTTCAATCACTGGATTATGTCCCGAGTGACGGCCGTGTCTTCCGTCGCTCGCTCTCTCTCCTTCTCCTCCTCACAGTGCGAAATGCATGTGAGGAGGAGGAGGGTATTTTTTTTCTTTCTGTAGGAGCGGAATCCCCAATCTCCGGCCACAGCATCGGCAACGCTGTGGCCGGGGATTGGGGATTCCGCTTCAGGAGAAGTCCCAGACTTCACGGTCCATATATGGACATTGAAGTCAGTGACTTCTTCTGGAACAGGGGGGATGGGGTGCTATGTAAAAGGTTCCTGTGTAGAACTACCTACAGGTGGCTGTGCGGCACTACCTGCAGGGGCCTGTGCGGCACTACCTGCAGGGGCCTGTGCGGCACTACCTGCAGGGGCCTGTGCGGCACTACTGCAGGCCTGTGCGCACTACCTGCAGGGGCCTGTGCGGCACTACCTGCAGGGGCCTGTGCGGCACTACCTGCAGGGGCCTGTGCGGCACTACCTGCAGGGGCCTGTGCGGCACTACCTGCAGGGGCCTGTGCGGCACTACCTGCAGGGGCCTGTGCGGCACTACCTGCAGGGGCCGGTGCGGCACTACTCACCTGCAGGGGCCGGTGCGGCCTTACCTACAGGGGCCGGTGCGGCCTTACCTACAGGGGCCGGTGCGGCCTTACCTACAGGGGGCGGTGCGGCCTTACCTACAGGGGGCGGTGCGGCCTTACCTACAGGGGGCGGTGCGGCCTTACCTACAGGGGGCGGTGCGGCCTTACCTACAGGGGGCGGTGCGGCCTTACCTACAGGGGGCGGTGCGGCCTTACCTACAGGGGGCGGTGCGGCCTTACCTACAGGGGGCGGTGCGGCCTTACCTACAGGGGGCGGTGCGGCCTTACCTACAGGGGGCGGTGCGGCCTTACCTACAGGGGGCGGTGCGGCCTTACCTACAGGGGGCGGTGCGGCCTTACCTACAGGGGGCGGTGCGGCCTTACCTACAGGGGGCGGTGCGGCCTTACCTACAGGGGGCGGTGCGGCCTTACCTACAGGGGGCGGTGCGGCCTTACCTACAGGGGGCGGTGCGGCCTTACCTACAGGGGGCGGTGCGGCCTTACCTACAGGGGGCGGTGCGGCCTTACCTACAGGGGGCGGTGCGGCCTTACCTACAGAGGGATGTGTGTAGCAAAAAAATTTACAAATGAAATTCATCCGATTTTAAAACGGACAGGGAAAAAAACAGATGCAAAACGGGTTATAATCGGCCGTTAAAAACAGCAACACGGCCCGGAACGGATGCAAAACAGCCGGGAAAAACGTCCGACACTCAGACCCTGTCATGTGAATAGAGCCTAAATTGCATGCAATCTTGTGAACTGCAGCTGTCACTCAAGAGTTAAAAATCAATCAGTAGCACTGAAAAAAGTCTAGGTGTAGCCTTGGCCTAAAAGAGAGTCAATCAAAAAGTCCATTATGGGTTTGTCAAATTGTATGCAACATAGAGTTTGTGATGTTTTTAAGGCAATTTTATGGTCAGTGGCATTTTCCAAATGCCGAATGCGCTGGGTATGGCACTAAAAAAAAAGAAAAACGCAATAAAAGAAAAAGCAAAAACAAACCTGCATGTTACATTTTAATAACGCTAGTATCGTAGCTATTTTTGACGCCGTTCAAATTGCCAGAAAATTTCAGTGTGAGAAGGAGACTTAAGGGTATGTTCACACGCTTAGCAAAAAAAGTCGCGTTTTTCGCAGCATTGTTTACGGCCGTTTTTGGAGCGGTTTTTCTATATAGAGTCAAAAAAGTGAAAATCGGCTCCAAAAACTTCTTTTCGCGGGCGTCTTTTTGCGGTAAAAAAAAAACCAGCCCGTCGGAACAGAACGCCGTATTTCCCATTGAAATCAATGGGTGTATGTTTGTAGGCGTTCTGTTTCCGATTTTTCAGCCGTTTTTCGGGATGTTTACGGCCCGAAAAACGGCTGAAAATAGCACGTGTGAACATACCCTGTATTTACACGTGCAGATTTTGATCAGTTTTGTTATGTTGTTTTTGAAGCCAAAACCAGGAGTGGATTCAAAAGGGGAATAGTAAAATCTGTCCTTTATACTTTCTCTCCCTTTATGATCAACATGTGGTTTTGGCTTCTAAAACTTCATAAAAATACTGAACAAAACCTGCACACGTGAATACACCCTAATAGCTTTGTATTCAACTTCCACTGGATCAGCACCCAGGTCAGTAGTCTCCCTTAGGCATCAAAGCAAACAAAATGTTTCTGCCCTCTTTGTGCCAATATGGATTTAGAAAATCCACATTGGCAAATAATGTTGACTTTAATCCAGCATTCAGCAGAAACAGTTATTGGTTCTCTCTTAATGTCTGGCTGACAAGGATTAAAAACAGAATTTATCACTCTTGCTTTTCATTCTCGGTGGACATTATCTGTATTCTACACTTTATAGTATGCCTGCTTTAGTCAGTAGATATAAATATTTATAACTGTTTATTTAGAGCTTTGATAAAATTCTATACCGCTTCTGCATTTTAAATCAGAAGCCAACACTGAGAAAACCAGCAGTTAATCTCACAAAGCTAAGTAGGGAAATTACAGAATCACTCTATCAAATTTCAATCCTGCTAACCTACAGTATCCAATATATCACCATGAAATAAAGCCAAAACTGAAATGAACTTTTTCCTACCAGGGACAGAATTGATTTTTAATGTATTTATTCAGATAGTGTTGTAAATTATTTTCACTACAGAAACCCTGATCAGAGAGGAAACATGAATTAGGCAACGTCAAGTATGGAGGATCGTCAAAATGATTAACTGGGTTATATCTACTGTGGTGAGCGATATTGTTGCGAAACGTTGAACCATACACATTGTAGACAATTTACATAGTACACACAACTTAACAGTACTTTTTACATTTATTAAACATTACTTTATTTAGGACAACCATTTTTCAAAAGTTCCCATCTATGAATAGAAGTCTTCATTATCTATTCCCAGAGCTCCCATTGGAGCCAGACGTGGGGTTACAATAGCCCAATTAATAGTACTATGTATCACCCCCTATTACATGAAAATACATTAAATATTGACCCTTGCTGTACTTATTTGCCTCAGTACATGTAAGGCAATTATAATCATCCATTTCTCATTGGTACTGTAGTTGCCTGTAGTTTATAGCTATATATATTTGATGCAATGGAAATCAGCAATCAATGCTCTAAAATGTCTGGTGAGCTTGTGTTTATATAGAGCAGCCAATCTGAAAAAACTGAGCTGCAGTACAAAGCTTGGGTGATGGTCAGAGCAGCAGCCTGAGCCCCTAAGGAGAAGAGAGGGGGGTTTCAAACCACTTCAGACTCCATTTAGACATAGGAGCTCAAAAAAGCAACATTACTTATTGGTACCACCTAATAATCATAAGCCCTCCCGCACTACAACACATGACATAAATTACATGGTAATACATTGTTTTGCCACAATTAGAAGATGCCTTTTGTTAAAGAAACAGGTGTAGCAAATGTTCATAGAAGTGAATGGGGAACAATCAGAACAAAAGCTTGATAGATTTTGGGGGAAAAAACAACAACATCTAATTCACTACAATGTAACAGCTTAACTTTGTAGTAAAAGTACATCAAAACCCTAAGTGGAAACCCGGTCAGTGAGCACAGAACTCCTTCCGGTCAGCCAACAAAGCCCGGATTTCAGAATTCTGCATACATGGAGTATTTCTAGCTGCAGAAATTATAAAAAGCAACCAAAACATTTTTGCTCAAGATTCAGATGTTGCACATTTAAGCAACCTGTATGCAAATTGAACACTAGAGTCAAAACTGTAGCCATCATAAACTGGTCTCCTGCTATGCTGCCATCCATTCTGCACTCATCTTCAAGCTGATCCATCACATCTAATCATTATTTGATACGCTTTATAATTTTGCTAGACAGATCATCATAATTGTTAGCTTGTAAACATTGTAGAAGTAAATGTAACAATGATTGTCACATAAACCGTATTATGCGGAACAATATGGCTTAATTTTTCATTCAGCCAACCGCTATTCCTCCCAACCCCCCTTTACACGAGGATAGGCCGTCAATTTTTACTGGCTGGAAAACCCCTGTAATGGAAAGAGGTGGCATAATCCACTGTCAGCAGCTTATCTCCTGCAAGAAAAAAGGATCGGGCAAGTTCAAATTTAACATGCGCAACCCTCTCTCCCCCGGCATCTGCCGTCGGAGAAAGTCGGGACACCACCATGCACATTAATAGGTTGGCCTTCACTGCCGAAATCGATGGGTTCGACCAACGTTCGTTTAAATTGTATGGGCAACTTTACATATAGTTCTATTAAGGCTATATCTAGTATATCACCTATTCCGATGCTGAACGGTGGGGGGTTACATATATAATTATTGCAATATAAATACATCCAATATTATTAGGTTGTCCTACCTCGGCAGATAAACTTCCACTTTTTGCTTTTTCACAGAATTCGCCCACTCATCGATCAGTGAAGCTTTGACCAGAGGCTCAAGTGTTGCTAAAGGAACTTCTTGCCTGGACAGGAGGAGCATAAGACTTAGTTCCTCTCCTTCATATGGCATTTCTAGGACTTGATAAACTCCACCAGCCTCATTAGATCCATCAGTAAACTCTCCTGAAAAAATAAAATATGTTAAAAATAGGAGAATTAAATTATAGAGTTTTTATGGGACGGTTAAACGGGGGCATCTATAAAAAGGTGGTGATGAAGGTTTAAACAAGTGGCTTCTAACAAGGTACCCATTATGTAGCTCGCCAAACCAGAGATTGCTTCCAGATGAAAAAGCCCGGTCAACTGTTAGCCAAACAGCATTCCAGAGAAAGCCCCCTGCAGTGCTGATAGCGGACTGAGAAACAGATACTCCCAAATGTAGATCTCCAAACATTAGAAACCAATTGATAGGTATGCCCAAATATCCTTTTCAGCTGGATGCCAGGCACAATGTACAGCTTGCAGAACTCTTGTTCTGGAGGCTGTATAGCGGCAGCTCTAAGCATCCACTAGTTTAACCCCTTAAGGGGATATTAAAGCAGATCTGTCATCAGACTATGTGGCCCCACGTAAGGGCTGCATAGTGTAAGGAGAAGTCCTCTCTCCTATTAGCTCAAATGGCACAAAATATATTGGTTAATAGGAGTCATCAAAAAAATGTGAGGGGTGCTCCCCCGTCCCTCTCAGCAGTGATTGATGGGCTGCTGCTTGCGTTTTAAAAGACGTCCTTGTTTTAAAGAAGCACTTCAGGTTTTTCACCCCCCGTCCTTTACGTTACGCTACACTACAATTGCAGACATGTATATTGACTTACTGACTTACTTGTTGCTGTATTTCACAGGATGTGCCCGGTTCTCGGCCGCCATGGGGTCACGTGATCTTCATTCAGACTCACTGTGTTCTACAACATCTGCCGTAGCGACCGCAAGTCAGGATCTCAATGCAAGTGTATGAGAACCTGAATGGGAGTCTCATAGACTTGCATTGTGAGACTGACCTGACCTGTGGTTTCTACAGTAGAAGCTGTAGGATTTGTGTTAGAGTACAGTTCACGTGATCCCACGGCAGCCCGGAAAAGAGTCCTGTGAAGACAGCACTAGGTAAGTCAACACATATGACTATGGGGGGGACGGGACCCCAGAATGCTTCTCTAAATGTCACAGTTTTATGACTGAGGTGCTTTAAATTAGAAGGGATGTATTACCTAAACCATGTTTG
Source organism: Rhinoderma darwinii (assembly GCF_050947455.1). Lineage (NCBI taxonomy): Eukaryota > Metazoa > Chordata > Amphibia > Anura > Rhinodermatidae > Rhinoderma > Rhinoderma darwinii. Next base: position 134,960,051 of record NC_134690.1, on the reverse strand, counting down.
GGGCCTTCATTAAATTCCATAATTTGTGAACACTACTGCAGTAATTATTCGGGTTTTTTAGATTTCCTTTTTTAGGACTTACGCTAGTCATTTATATAAAGACCTCCATTAAGTGCAGCAGAAAAGTATTTAGAATAAGAACACAGTATAGAGTATTTGTTGCCATAGCTATTCAACACAACTGACAAAAGCTCAGTGTTTAAATTAGATGGAATTGTGCATATACAAAAAGTATTTATATACGCATATATGTGTGTAATATACACACAGTACAGAACCTTATACGGAGCTAACACTAGTAGGCTAGTAATATTTATAGTAAAGCATGGAATTAACAGGATAACTGTATAACCGCCCCCCCCCCCCCTATATTAATATAGAATATGTTCCATTTGGTGTCCTTTATACCTCTGAAGACATTGTCATTTTAAAAATGGATATACTAGTTTGTCATGTATATATTCAGCAGACATCATCCTAATGTTAGGCTAGATTTACAGCCTGTTCTGGGTTAGCGTTTGGAACGCTGCCGCTGAAAGTATAGGACAGACATATGTAGCTGTAAGCCAAACATATGTGAAAGAAATAACAGATCTTTATTAAATACATATAAAAACATACATGTTAAAAAGGTACATGAAGGGAGAGACTCTATATAATACAGACACAGATAAAAGGCAAAACCAAGTATGTAGTGTGTTTTAAAAAGTCCTTATATTGAGGACATGTGACTAGGGCAGTGTGCCATCTTGTCTAGCGTTAGTAGTTTAGGGTATAAGCTATTATATTAGGAAAAGATATAATGTCTTTCTTTTCTGGAGCAAATAACCCCTGAAATTGATAATTCAGATAGTCTTACCCATGATAGTGGTCCTGGTGGCCTGGATATCTGTGTGTGGAACTATGTAAGACTATTACCAATTTCAGGGGTTATCATCTTCATTCCGGGAGGCAGCACTGTAGGATCACATTGCATTCTTTACACATCAAATGCTCAACACAAATCCATGTTTAATAGCCGCTTTTTTATCCAAGGAAATGTTTCAGTTAACATTAGACATAGTAAATGTATTACAGGTTGATAAATACCAAGTTAGACACAATGACACTGGCTTCGCTCACCATAGTAAAATTCTCCTTTCTGATACATCATTGGGATCTGAACTTCACTCTCATCATCTTTTGTAAAGGAAAAGGTTCTGGTGTTTTCAGGTCTGAACAGTGATTTCCAGTTACCCTTAAAATAGACGGCATTGACCAGGGCCAGTTTTGTTAATTCAGTGAAGTCTTCAGATGAGAATAGATTCTGAATACGATCTGAGAAAACAAAAACGTGTAAGCAAATATTTACAGCAGATAATAAAAGAGAAACAAGGGGTATATCATTCAAGATTTTCTATACCTTCATCTGGAAATGCTCGCATGATTCTAATTTTATTGTACATCTTGCTGCAAGCTCACATTTTGGAAAGGTTGGACATTGATTTTAATGGGACTATAGAGTTTAAACACTAAAAAAAAAATTATAATTTAAATGCCACTTATATTTTTCATATTATCCTTTGCTCTCTTGACCCTATTCCGTATCAAAAGGCAAAAAAAGAAGATTATTTATCAAAAGAGGAAAACGGCCTCCTTCTTCAGGGTCAGAATGGGGTTTCAAACTGCTTTGAGACTTTGCAATGGAGAGAAGGCAAGTAAAACTCCTACATAAGGAGATCGGCGCTGTAATGTAGGTGACAGTGATGCTTTTTATTTAGAAAAACTATCTAATTTAAACCACTTTATTAGCGATTTTTAATTTTATGCTAATGAGTTTCTTAATGCCCAAGTGGGCGTGTTTTTACTTTCGACCAAGTGGGCGTTGTACAGAGGCATGTATGACGCTGACCAATCAGTGACCAATCAGCGTCATACACTTCTCTCCATTCATTTACACAGCAGCATTGCGTTCTTACTAGAACACAATGTGCAGCCACATACACAGACATTAACGTTAATCACGTGTCCTGATAATGAATACACATGACCTCCAGCCTGGACGTCATGTGTATTCAGAATCCTGACACTTCTGAATCTTTTCTGTGAGATTCCAGCAACGGATACGAAATCTCGCGAGATTACGATGTAAACGAGATTTCGTTTCCCTTGCTGGAAATGTCACAGAAAAGATTCAGAAGTGTCAGGATGTAAAGTGTATTTATATTCCTCAGTAATTTCTAGTTTTAGTGTGTCTATAAACAAAATGCCATGGTGTTCAAGAACAATAAAAATGCATGGTACATTATAAAAAAAATATATATATATATTGTGCCAAGCTTTAACAAATAGGGTTAGGCTAGGTACCATTTCACGATAGCTTGGCATCTTTTCCCAGCTTGCTGCACTGGCACAAGCCTTATTTCTCCTGTATATATTCATTTTTTCCAAGAACCTGTCATCTTCCTATACATTTGAAAAGACGTGATCATTAAATATTGCATTATTAAGATTTTCCTGAGATGGCAAATGATTTCCACATTTTCTCCCCATTACAACAGACTTGTAGCATGGAATTTACCACCGCTCAGCAGATTTCCTGGTTTGTGCAATCTATTCAATAACCTGAATCTTCATCTCACAAAGTGTCAAGAACCTCTTCCGCTAAGGAACTTAAAAGATATTTCTGTCAGGCTCACAGATGAAATTCCCCACCACTGCCTTATCTATGAGACCAATGTGGCTGAAGGCATGGTAATCCGGTCCTGCAGGCAGGTCAATCCTTTCTAATATCTAGAAGGCTGTCTTCTTGTGGGCTTTCAGCAGCTGTAGATAATGTCACTGATCCAGAAATAAAATGTCTCAGGAGTGCAGCAGTTATTTCATACAGAAGGCTTATTTCTCCTACAACAAGGCTGCAAGTTTGTTATAGGAATAATATAAAATAGGTTAGGGTTCAAAAAGAAATGGTAAATGTCTCAATCCACTTGTTGCCCTATTCTGTCAAGCCTTTCTATAGTCGAATTGTTTAGTTATTTTGGTTTGAGTCTGGTCAATCACATGAGACCGCTGTTGTGTCAAATTTCTCCACCAATATCGGTGGGGGCCTGACTCTCTGCACGTCTGCCAATCAGCTATTTCTCCATTTACTTAAGGCTAGGGCCACACACTGTTTTGATGCAGTTTTTAGCTCCGTTTTTTTTAAATCCAAAACCATTAGTGGGTCCAAAAAGAAATAAGGGTATAAAGAAAAGACCGATTCAGATTCATCTTCATTTTATCTCCATTCTTTTGTGTCCACTTCTGTGTTTGGCTCAGAAAACTAAAGCAAAAACTGCCACATACACTGTGTGGGTATGTCACACGCTAGCTGCCTTTTACGTCTGAAAAGACAGACTGTTTTCGGGAGACGTAAAAGACGTAAAAGCTCCTCCTCGCATTATGCGAGGCGTCTTTGACGCTCGTAAATCTTGAGCTGCTCTTCATTGACTTCAATGAAGAACGGCTCAAATTACGTTTCAAAGAAGTGTCCTGCACTTCTTTGCCGAGACAGTCATTTTACGCGTCGTCGTTTGACAGCTGTCAAACGACGACGCATAAATGACAGGTCGTCTGCACAGTACGTCGGCAAACCCATTCAAATGAATGGGCAGATGTTGCCGACGTATTGTAGCCCTATTTTCAGACGTAAAATGAGGCATAATACGCCTCGTTTACGTCTGAAAATAGGTAGTGTGAACCCAGCCTGTGTGTGATCTTGGCCTAAAGAAAGGTAATCTCCCTTCATACCTGTACTGCTGCCTTGTTTCAGATTCCAGCGCCGTTCATTTCATGAGGATGTTCATTTTGGTGACTGATCTGCTAAATTTTGAATAAATTCACAACTGGATATATTCTCCTCCGGGAACAAAAGGTCAGGCATGTTGAGTTTCAACATGTCGGATTCTTATTTCTCCGACATCTGCCATTGGGCAACAGAAACAATACACAAAAAAAAATGGATGATCCTGCCAAAATTGTAACGTTCGACTGATATTTATGTAATGTGTATGGCCAGCTTAAGAGAGGTTGGGTTCATGGCTTGTGACAGCCACTAAAGGGTTTGTCACCCGGGTTTTCACAGACACAACCTGTAATCTAAACGGATTCTACATTCCCACTCTCACTGCCTCCTGCTGCTCTGCTTGTGAATAGCATCAGTTGACCCGGGTAGAATAGGCGCCACACAACATCAATACAAAATCAGGCAACCAAGTGAATTGAAACAACTATACTCTGCAAAAATGACAATTAAAAAGTAAAAAAATAAAATAAACAGAACTGTTCAAGTTAATATTGACCACTGGAGATAAAAAAGGCTTAAATCTTCTGATAATGAAAAAATCCCCAGTCACAATAGAGGATGATAACATACTATTAGTGTGATTTTCCACCCACGCATTGATGTGATCTGCTACTGTTGATCCTTGACTGAAGTCTACATTTTCTACTTCTGCCTTGAAGTATTTTTTCATTAACTGGATGAACTTGTCACTGATATGAAATCCATTCTGTAAATATAGGGCGTTTGCAATGCTGAGCACATAATGTCTTTCTTGGGCTGTCATCATGCTGGAAAGATCTTTTAACAGAGAAAATTCTTCACCTTGGAAAAAAAAAAAAAAAAAAAAGAAGACACATAAATGAGCCTGTAAGAAGACGCCATACAGCAAGACTGGAAAATAAACCCATGGGCCAGCCTATACAGATAAAGCGTAGTGAATAGCTTCCGAGGAACAGAAGTAGATCATAAAACATCGTATACCAAGTCAGGCTGGGATATAGAACTGTACTGACATACGTGGAGTCATCATATCACTAGGTTATACAGATTTCCACATTGTTAGAAGGTGATTTTGCATGTACTCTCATGCAATACAGTCTTAGAGGTCTATAGTCTTGTATAGCAGAAATACTATGTTTGATACAATTTATAAGCATACCAGGTAGCTATACATGTATAAATACCTACATATCGTTCCATTAAATGTTAAAATAATCCAGTTATAAAAATATATGAATTACATATAAAAACAGAAGGATGCTCAAGTGTGGACAAACAGCGCCACACCTGTCCGTGGGCTGTGTCTGGTATTGCAGCTCAGCTACATTGAAACAAATGTAGCTGAGCTGCAATTCCACCTATGGACAAGTGTGGCACAGTTTTCGGAACAAAGCAGCCACGTTTTTGTAATATTGTACAATCTTTTTGAGTACATGATACGGTAAATTCTGTATAAGAAAGCCTAAGGCCCCACGCACACGACTGCAGTTTTCATTCGTAATTACTGGTCATGTAATTACGGATTAAATTGCGGACCCATTTATTTCTAAAACCTTTTGTATATTTACGAATGTGTGTCCGAGCCATAGAAAGTCCGCAAAATGTAGAACATGTCCTGTTCTTGTCCGCCATTACTTCGCGGACTTGCCCATAGAAGTCTATAGGTGCTTCGCCAAATGTGGACGGATACGGAAGCGCATCCGTATTTACGGATCCGTATTTGTAGACAGTAAAAACCCTTATGGTCGTGTGCATGAGGCCTAACACAAATATGTCAGACTTTATTGTACATATGCAGGCAGGAATAGTTATAATTCATATGCCATCGTGCATGTACCGTTCTTGAGTTTGTCATATCCCAGTACATGTCGAATTTCTTTAAGACTGGCTCCACGAGCACCTAATTCCACCATTCCTACTGCAATAGCAATGCTCAGAGGAGAGAATAAGATGTTCTCATCTTCCTTTGTGGCTCGAAGTTCATGGTAGACTTTTACGGAGAACTCAGCGATGGTGTCATCATGGATGCTCAAGCTCAGCACTGCTGCCTGCACAGCAAGGAGGGATACGAAGCCAAAGAGACGCATGCTGGAAAGGAACCTACAAAGAATAAAGACGAGGAGTTACGGTGTTTGAAAGATGAACATGAAAATGATAAGTATTCTTACACATATACGGATTCTGAGAAGATAGAAATAAAACCAGGGCTAGAAATCCTAGGAGCCAGGACTCAAAGATGGTATGAATCTGCTACTGACGTTTATTTAACATTGCAGTCTATGTTCTTAGGCCAAATCAGCAGCAGAATACATTACTAGCAAAGTAAATGAGATTTCAAGTAACACTTTGCAGAATTTGCCCGAATGTAAATTTTCCCGCGTGTAAATTGACTTGCGGTGCGGATTTTAAAATCTGCAGAATGTCACTTCATCTTGCGTTTCCGTCTCAGAATTGTATCAGACAAATTTATTTAAAAAAAAAACACCAAAATCCACAGTATAAATCCTCTCCTGTATCCGCATCAAAATGTGCACTTAATAGTGTATTTTTTTTAAAATGCGTTTTTAAAATGTGAATTTTACCTGCGGAATTACCTGCAGTTTTGACGTGGGTTTTCTGCACCAAATTATACAATGTGTGCATGTAGCCTTAGGGCGTATGCACACAGTGCGGTTCTTCCTCAGTTTGTACTGCGCGACCGAAAACCGTATGTGTTTTTAATGCGATTTGCAAAATAGTGGCAAATGAAGGTAAAAAGGCATGCGTTTTTCGGCTGTGCGGCAAAAGACATGGTAGAACCGCACCCTGTGAATACACCCCATGGATGGCCAGTGATAAAAAAAAAAAAAAAAAAAAAAAAAGGCTCCTGGAATAGTTTAAGGATATATTTACACAGTGCGGTTTTGCCTCGTTTTTTTGAAAATTGCTGAAAAATGCATGCGGTTTTCCACCACGCGGCAAATCCTCACAATGCGAGTACACCCTAAGGCCCTATACACACGACCGTATTTTCATTCATCCGTAAATACAGTCTGTAAATACGGATCCGTAATCATCTGCAACTTATCCACGTCACCTAGCAACACTTCCGTAATTATGGACGGCTACACAACCGTAGCCGTCCGTAGTTAAAGAAGTCTATGGGCGCTTCCGTGAGGAGTCTGTGCCATAATTACGGACAAGAATAGGACATGTTTTACGGATCATTTCTACAGAACGGACACCCATCCGTAAAAACATGGAAAGGTGTCCGTGGCCCATAGAAATTAATGGGTCCGTAATTACGGATGAAAATATAGTCATGTGCATGGGGCCTTAAAAGTGAAAACCAAAGACACAACTAGATCACAATAATAACTCCCGCAACTACAGAAGGACCTCTTACTTTTCCATTTTCCATCGATAATCACTGAAACTTCATCAATAATTTGCATAAGTCTTCATGGGGCTCTGAAGTTTATGAGGGTTTGAAGCATTTGTAGTAATATACAGTATATCATATAAAAGCTTCTCGACTGATGTATATAAAGTTATTTATGGCCATCAAAGAACACTTCTATATCCATTTGAGATATTATGACATAACAGATGGCACCAATATGCAGTAAACCACCAGCCTGGCAACACTATAGCACTGGTATGGAATAGGAGATAAATCTTAACTCTTAAAAGGGAATCTCCAGTTTTATGTAAATAATACCTAAACATTGCATAATGAAAAGCGGCCTTATATATTTGGGGTTTCAATTTCTCCGCTTGCTCTCAGTGAATGGAAACATTCTTGTTTATATTCAAACACTGAAAGCTTGTCCTGGTTATAGCCAGCGGACACAAGGACATAGCTCTGGAAAACAAAACAGTTTAAGGCCTAATTCACACGAACGTCTCAGTTTTGCGTAAAAAACGCAGCGTTTTTCTTGCGTTGTGTATGTCACGCGGTTTTTACGTCAGAAAAATAAACGGAAGGAGGCGTTTTTCTTTTTTCTCATAATTTCTTTAGCAACTGTTGCGTTAATCACGGACAGCGCACGGATGACGTCCGGGTACAGTTTGTGATTTTCACGCACCCATTGACTTTAATGGGTGTGTGATGCGAAAAAACGCACAAGAATAGGACATGCAGTGAGTTTCACGCAGCAGACACACGCTCCGTAAAAAACACAACGTCTTAATGGCCTCATTGAATTGGACGTGAAATACGCTCGTGTGAATAAGGCCTTAGACTAGAATCACAAGTAGCGGCTACGATGTGGGAAAAACCGCACCAACATGCGCAAGCTGTTGCTTTTAAATTCATGGTTAATGGCTGCGTAGATTTGCAGGTAAAACCGCTGTTTTCTTGCAAAAACGCGCACCCACTGCTGTGGCTGCTGCTTTTTGACCCAGCCTGAGGGTAGATTCGCACACGGTAAATTTTGTTGCAGATTTTTCTGCTAGTTCCATTTATACAAAGGAACTTCTTATCAGTTGCAGAGGTTTCTGCAACAAAATATGTGGCGTGTGAATCCACCCCTAACGTCGCACACGTTGCGGAATTTGGTGCAGAAAATCAGAATCAAGACCGCAGGTAAACGCAGGTTAATTTCACAGGTAAAATCCGTACCTAGTACTGCTTTTTTGATGCGTTTTTTAAGGCAGTTTTTACATTTTGATGCGGAAACATGTGCGGTTTTAAGTTGCGGGTTTTGGTGCGCATCGTGTGCACTTGGCCTTAGGGTGTATTCTCACGGTGTGGACTTATTTAGTCACAGGGGAGATAGTCCGCAGCAAAATCTGCAACAAAGATTTGTTTGCGTATTTTCACTTTCCCAACAAAGTCAACCGTGAAAATCCTTGATCTTTGCGCAGCAGAATGTGGATGAGATTTGTTGAAATCTCATCCATTTTGCTGCTACTGTATTTCGTTGCAGATTTTCCATCCACAAATCCGCAGCATTTTGGCTACGTGTGAATATAGCCTTATTGCATTTCGCAAAGATGAGAGTGTCACTAAAAAACATTCACACATTGCGCATTGAAAACCCACAACAAAAAGTACAGTACAACACAAGTGATTGGGGTTTTACAAAAAGCACAACAAGCTTGTGACGGTTTCCAATAAGAAACAGAAGAACTGTGAAAGCAGCTCTGGACCAATACTACAGGCTGTAACTCAAGATCAGTACTAAATAAGTAATTCAATGTACAAACACTGCCGTTTCTAGCACCGGACGGGTGTGAGGGGGCGCCACTGAAACCAACCACTGCCACACCCTCCTGCACTACAATTGCATCTGTGTCTAAAGGATGCAGGTTCAAACGGAATGGATTACTAGCACTGGAGGGGCACGTAACGTTAGTACCTTGCCCTGCCATTCAGCGCCTTTCAATGACGTAAACGGCACTATGAGGTCATTGTGCCTCTTACGACGTTCAGCTGCAACAGACCTTCTCAGAAGAGACCAGGATTCTGTTGCTAGAGGATGGTGCAGGATCAGGTGAGTATGTAAAGTTTATTTTTTTTCAGTAGACAGTATGAGGGCTCTATCTACAAGGAGATCTATGTAGTGTGTGTGTGTGTGTGTGTGTGTGTGTGTGTGTGTGTGTGTGTGTGTGTGTGTGTGTGTGTGTGTGTGTGTGTCTTTACTTTACAGTGTGTGACACCATTGCATGGTACCATTATATTTATGGGCACAGTGTATGGTGCCTTTATATTTAGGGGCGTAGTGTGCCGCACCATGAGAATTTTAATCTTTGTTTATAGGTGCAGAAATTTTGAATAGTGAGAGGACATCTGAGCGGCAAACGGCAGAAATGGGCCATCATGGAGGTCTGGACCAGATGGAGAAAAGAGAAAAAGAACGACTAGAATCTGTGAATACATCACCTGTGAGTCACTAAATGTTTATTCTGCCTCTAACTAATCAGTACTGTAATCACTGTATAATCTGAAGTGAGATTAAGGGAAGTATCTTTTTTTTTATTTGTGAACCTGCATCTCCCAGCATAACCTTACCATTGTTCGGGCCATAATGGGAGCTGTAGTTTTTTGCAGTACAAACCTATTTAGCAGGGGTTAAACTGAATTTGCAAATGATCTCTGCACTGAGCTGTATTTGTGCTGGTACCGTATTTATGTACTGAGCTTTTTTCTGGTGCTGTAATTATATATATATATATATATATATATATATATATATATATATATATATATATATATACACACACACACACATACATACATACATACACACGTCACTGGTTATCCCTAGTTTTGGCGCATTCCGGTCAGCAGCACTACGCTTGCCTATGATAAATGTATGTGATTTCACTCTTTTATACACAGGTGCTTGCTCTGCTCTTAATACGCGCATTTCGCCTGAGACCGGGTTCGTCAGGCGAAACGCGCGTCGAGGTGCTCCTTTTTCTGTGCCACATCTAGGTTGACGTATCCATTTCCTCTCACCAGGTCTATAGGTATGTTTCACTTTCCTTTGGTGGTATACCTTTTCCCCTATTGATATCATTATATTTAGGGCTGTATACACATTTGTATTCACCATTCATGTTAACTTACCTATAGTTACATTTTGTTTGGGCTGTGTATTCATGCTGTCTTTTACAGCTGCATATGTCCTCTATATTACATGGTGTTCATGTGGATTTGGTATAATTGTCTCTAGATGGGTTGTTCTGCTTACCCTCAGGTATAATTACATCTATACCATTCTGATGCTGTTCTCGGAATCGGACTTATTTTATCATTGATATAATTTCTGATACCACGTATTGTAATTCATTATGTACCAATAAAGATTTATATATTTTATGAAGATACATGTCAGTTATACATTCATAGATATAATATTGGGTGCTATCTCCCCTATGTTTTTTGGTTGTTCTGCATATAGTGGGGACTCCCTGTTTTTTCTGTTTTGAGGTTGTTTTTAGGTTTACTACACACCGTTTTATAGACACGTTTGAAAAGCGTCTAGTGAGGCGCATAGAAGTGTTCTGTTTGGTGCAAATTAATAATAAAATTAGTCAAATTTGTTTTGAACAGAAAAAAAGAAAAACAACTTAGGCCAGAATTCGGGCACAACAATAGTAAATCTGCCTCAATATGTTGTTAGTCAGCATCTGAGACGAACAAAAAAAATAATAATTCCGACAGTAGGAAGGTATAGTCAGAATGGTTTGCCCTGTGGCTACTGCGGCGCAGCTGGAGAAGTTGAATTGCTGCCAATCAGTACATGAACAGTGATTAGCACATATGGGGGCTGCAGGGTATAGTTGGCACCTTTTACAGGACTGAAGCTCCAGGAGCTCTACTTTCTGAAAAGTGTCCTTTGGAAATCTCAAATCTTTCCACTCTAAGAGCTATAAAACAGATAAGTAAATTGTAGCTTAGGCCTCATGCACACTTCCATCACCGTTTTCACGGCCGTTTTTCACGGATACTTGTGTCCGTGATTGGAACAGTGTGCTTCCCGTGTGTACTCCGTGTACACTTACGTGTTTCAGTTTCCGAGAGGAAACAAACCCGTTCACACTATGTGCACGATATTGTGAGTGCCGCACATGCTATTCCCTGTCCAGCGGTACTCACTGTCCAGGGTGCTGAAAGAGTTATTGCCGATCAGTGCAGCCCCTTAACACTTTCAGCACCCTGGACAGAGACTACCGCTGGACAGGGAATACAATGCGCGGTGCTCACAATATAGATTAATGGTTCATTAAAAAAAAACGGCAGCATAAAAAGAAGTTACTACTTACCCAGAACTCCCTGCTTGTCTGCTTCTTCCTCAAGTCCGGCGTACTGAGATGACGTTTCAGACCATGTGACCGCTGCAGCCAATCACAGGCTGCAGCGGTCACATGGACTGCCGCGTCATCCGGTCATAGGACATGCTCTACTTTTGTCGGAACGGAGCAACGGAACCGTCAAAAAAAAAAACTGAAGTGTGCATGGCCCCATTGAAATGAATGGGTCAGAAAAAGACTGAGTGGGCATGAAGCCTTAGCATCTTCATGTCTTGCATAGATAACTATAGACAAATTCAGTATGCAGTTAGCATTTTCTCCTTCACATCACGTTCACGTTGTAGTGGTCAGTGTACATTCCCTCCGACACTACAATATAAGGACAGGTATACACAATACCCGCAACTGACAGCATAATATTCACCTATAAGCATCTTAAAAGTATTAACATTTATGTCCAGTACTACTATAAATTATTCCATTTGACTTGCCCTCGAACGGACACAGCAGATGGTGTGATTTCAGAGTGGTGTGTAGTTTACCAAACATCTTTCGAAAATAATCTTGTGTGCGCCAACATTAGTGCCCGGCAGATTATTATTTCACGATTCTGTATTTGTCTATCGCATTTTGCTATGTTTACTCTTTGAAAAGCTAACAGTCTCCCGCCAGAAGTAATCTCTGAGAACAAAGATAACAGTCGGCAGGTCTAAATGTATAGGATTATTTACTGAGGGGGCGTTCAAAGTGTACCTAATACTAAGAAGATGTACACAGAAACCAATAGAAAAGTGACACTAAACGAGCATTTCCTCCAAAAGGTGCCCAAAATATTTACCCCCTCTCGAGTCTGTTTTTTTTTTATCATGTTGTTAAAACTTCCATATTATGTATTAGAAAAACAAGGGTTGTACGCCAGCTTTCCCAGACTTCTTGGTGGATGTTCTACCTAGTTATGCAGTAATTCATCCCCAGCACCTACATCACTAAATAACTAAGAGGATTTGCCATTCAGGATTCTAGAAAAGCTAGATGACAATAAATACGGTTACCATTGCTATTTCTACTTTGGTTATATAGTAAAGAGCTTTTCCCACCATAGGATGTGAGGCCATATCGCTAGAATATGCCACCACTTCTTCATCGGTGGGGGTCCACCTGGCAAAAGAATGAAGGCGACACAGAGCTAAATAAAGGGGTATTCCCATCTTGGACATTTATTTCCACCTCTGGGACCTGCATCTATCTCTAGAACCCGTCCTGCTTTCTGTCACTGGGCTCTGGCCCCTACCACGTGACCGGATTTTCCGCAAACAGCTGAGAGCGTTTTGCTACGCTTTTCCTAGAACTTCTATAGGAGTGAATGGGAGTTACAGAAACAGGGTAGCGAGTGAGCTATGCGGTTTCCGTAGTTTTCAAGTTCCGGAAACAGGAGAATGTAGGATGGGTGTCATGGGGTTCATTCTAGAGATAGGTTTGGGTCTCAGAGCTGGGACCTCGATCGATCAGACATTTATGACATATCCTGAGGATATGCCATAACTGTCTGAGATGGGAATACAGAGGGTGGCCAGGATCGACACCGTGCAGAAGTGCCAAAGGAGCCTCAGCCCCTTAATTTCAGGATCAACGGGGGTCCCAGAGGTCAGGCGCCCACCAATCAGAATGTTAAAGCATATTTTATAACATTTTAAGATAGGAATACCCCTTCAAAAAAGTCCACTAAAGGTGTTTTTTGAAGGCTTGGAAATTAGGTTTTAAAATAAGCACAGTCACCTTTCAAATCCCCCACTAGTTCCCTTGTCCTCAGTAAAGTCACTGTTTACACTGCTGCAGCGATGACGTGTCAACTTTACTGACGTCACCACTGCATTGAAAGTTGCAGTAATATAGAGCATTCCTCATTGTGAGCTGGATGTTGGAGAGACAACTTTATCTATGAGCTGCATGCATGTCATAGGCAGTGTGCAAACGCCAGCACACTACAGAGAGGGGCAGAGATGATTGGTTTGGTTTAAACTGTTAAGAATCTAATGTGTATGGTGGCACACAACACCCCCCCCCCCAAGTTGGGGTAAAGAAGGATTGGGCATGTTCGCTTTCAACCTGTACAATCCCTTGATCCTACATGAAATAAGCATTAGCTTGTCTCCCTCTCCCCCATGAAAATAAACAAGCATGCTTGGCCAGGCTCAGCGTGCATGTTTATGTGAAGGTCAGGGGAGATATTTTGTTGGGCTGACAGCAATCTATTGTGGGTGACCAGCGTTATGCCAATAGGAAGCAGCATGGAGGAGATGTCGTGACAACAGCAGAATGCACAGGACTATGCAGATCTCCAGTAGTCACTCGGTGCATTCCTGGATTGGTGCTATGCAATGACAATACAGGCACATTAGGGCAATATATTAATGTGATCGTGCCTAGTCCTTGTCGTAAAACGCGCCAAAATGTGGCACATTTCAGCCATCAAGTTTTAGACCTACTTATGAATCAAATGCGCCAAAAGAAACAGAAGTTTGTGCCTCACTAGATATTTTTAAGTGCATCAAAATGCTGTGGAGTGGAAAAAGGGTGTGGCTTAAAAACGAACATCTCTAGCAAGATGCGCCAAATTTATTATACAATGTGCCCTACTGTGATAGACCAGGCAGTCAGAAAATGTGCCAGATTTAAGTTTATGCGCTCTAAATCTAAGGCTCTGTTCACATCTGCGACAGCGTCGTGTTCCGACGTTCTGTCTGAGCTTCCCGTCAGAACGCGACCCGGACTGACACAAATGGAAAACATAGGTTTCCGTTTCCATCACCATCGATTTCAATTGGTGATGGATTCGGTCCCAATGGTTTGCGTTTGTCTCAGTTGTGCAAGGGTTCCGCCGTTTTGCGCTATTCATTCCGTCAAAACCATGGAACCCTTGCACAACTGAGGCAAACGCAAACCATTGGGATTGGATCCGTCACCATTGAAAATCAATGGTTTCCATTTGTGTCAGTCAGGGTCCCGTTCTGACGGGAAACTCCGACGGAACGTCAGACTAGAGCCCTAACGGATATGTGAACGAAGTAGACTGAATTGGTAAATATTTTCCAATGTGCCTGATGTAATTATTCAGAAATCTATAGTGACATCATGGTTACAGATAATTCACATGGGTAAGTATGGTTTTTATTGGAGTATCCCCTTTAAGCTACAGATGGTGCACTTTTTCCTTTAAAACAAACTAACATTTTATTTCTCAATTAAACCATGCACAGAATAACATATATTGCAATAAATAATAATAAAAAAAAAACTTGCAATATTATAGTTATTTATTATCTCCTAAAATCCCACAACCAGTATTTCTCAACTACTTCCCAGGGAACTTTTACAGCTGATCAGACTGAGAAATATATATTATGGTTACTTTAAATTACAATGATAAATATGCGAAGGATTCCATTTACAGCAGATCTGATCTGAAATGTCGATCATTGCCAGGGCACAATAGTGAGTGCATTGGATAAAAACCATTTATACCTATTCTTTTGTTGCGACACTAAACCATCTAGTATGAAAAATACATTAGCACTTGTAAAAGTTTCAGCTGCATAATAAACAAGGAGTAAATTGGGAGCAACAACGACCGAAGAACGGACACAACAGGAAAGCTGTCACTTGTTGGAGCGTCCACAGCACTTGCTTTCGAGACGCTGCATTACTAAATAGCATTATATTTATTAGAGATGACGGGACCGCACTGCTAGCAGGGAAAGCAGCAGCGAATGCTAAATTCCTCCCTCACTGCAACATTAAATCCCAGTTCTACGCCAGGTTATTTTTCTTCTTTCTTTTATCATTTATTATTCCAAAGCCTCGGGCAGTAAAAAACAGACAGGGCAATTCTAGGAGATGGTGAAAGCAGGGCCGCTGTAGAAGGTGAAAGCAATAGTTGATTTCTATTACATTTATGTTCTGTAGCTATTTAGGGCAGTTTATTTATATTGCAAAACACTTTTGGCTGAGAAAACAAATAAGAAAATAACAAAAAGAAAAATAATAGTAAACACTAGTAGGAAAGGGAGACACAAAGACTCATTTCTCACACCTATAAATCCCTTTTAAAAATGGTGTCGCCATTAATGTCCAGAAGACAGAACTCACACATACAGAGTGATAGACCGAAACGATTATGAAACCGGTCACCCCTCCTGACATCTTCGTTTAAGGCAATAAATGTATTACCTATTAAAAAAATAAAATAAATTCTGGAGTATCTTTTCTTAGAACTCTCCGTTGTGCCCTTCCTCTGTTATTCCTCCTAGAAATGTATGAATAAATTGACAACTGGGTGTTACCAGTTGGGGGTCTGTCCCTACACACACTGTAATGTCGAATGAGCACTGACAAAGTGAGGCTGTGTAGGGACACGCCCCTTTGACAAGGACAATGGTAACACCCAGTTGTCAATTTATTCATACATTTCTAGGAGGAATAAACAGAGGAACGGCACAACACAGAGTTCTAAGAAAATATTTGCTAGAATTGTTATTTCTTGTATTTACTAAAATAGTTATGTTTGCAAAGAGTAGCCACAGACCGTGGAAGCTATTTTGGAAAGATGGCAACGGGGCCAGGAACGCTGGAACATTGGCAGGATCGTTCAGGAGGAGGGAACTAGGTATGACGACCATTCATTTACAACGTATATTCTCATTTTTTACTTTTGGCTGGAGGGTTGCCGGGTGCAAGGTGGTTGTTAGATTTGTCCTTTGACCTTATTTTCCCCCCTGTTTTTGTACCATTCAGTTCACTACTTGTTTTTATGGTGTTTTGCTCTGCATTTTTTTGATGACCACAATAAAATTTTACGCCTTTTCATACTTCTGGTCTAGCACCCAATTCTTTGTATGTACGAATCAATTCTCGCTTCATTACCGTCATGTGATTTGTACACAATTTTAGCCATTCAACTTTTTTCACCGCACGTCTCTCTCCTATTCTATAGTGATTTTTCAGCACAACAGTTGCAAAAAAAAAAAAAAAAAAAAAAGATTTTTATTACTCAATGTAACTCGAACGCCTAAAGGCTGGTACTGTAAGAAAAGGCTATGTATGGTCCCCACCATAGGAATTCATTCTCATGTACTGTATATTAGGGATCGGTAACGGGTTAATGCCAAGCCGCTGTGAACTACAAGTGCCAAGAAGCCCTGCTAAGAGTCGTGGCTTACAACAGCAGGAGAGCTGCAGGTTGTAGAGCGCGGTCCCATAAGAAGCGCCGGCTAAAATAATTCTATGCCATCACATCCATCGCCATACTGGAGCCATGGACGCTGGCACGGATCACAACAGGGTAAATCAAACATTGATCTTCATTTTCCTTGATCTTCCCAAGTGCACAATAAACTTGTGTCAATAGAACTAAGACACTGGTAAAGTTCGAAGGATTGGGGTATGAAGGTTGCACAGCCGACTTTCAAGAAAAACAAGTTCCTCTTTATCGGTATGAGGTAAGATATTTCTCCACTCAGAAGCTACGTTGTGAAATTCTGGAAAATGACGAAATTCATTAGGGAGGTCAAGTATCAATATATTATGTTTATACATCATGATTTGGCACAGATTTTGGGCCAACGTCAGAAGTTGTTTCTCTTCTGGCTTTGGCTCAAAAATCTGCAACAAATCGCAATGTGTGAATAAACCACCTAATGCCGCTCATATGAATGGGAGCGAACCTATTGCTTTTAGTGTTGGCCTAAGAGCCACAATCGTCAAAATAGAGGACACGGAGGACGCCATGAAACTGGCGCTCGCTTCTGGAGCAGCCACAGCAGTTCTATTATGTCCCTCGTCTGTTCGACAAAAAGAAACGGCACAGTATTCTGATAAGTGTGTATATTACGCGTTATTATATAACCATGCCACCTTTTTAAAAAAAATCTGCCAGAAAATCACCTTATTAATATTTAGTAATTCATAAATATGTTTCATCACTGGTTTTCTGAGTGGCGCACATTGATACAGCGACATTATTTGTGGTTGCACCGTCACCAATTGAAACATGAACTTTTGGATGAAGAATAGCAATTACAATATATATATATATATATATATATATATATATATAAAACCTATGCCGACCATGCACGGATATGCCCCACTTCTTTAACAGGACAATACACTGGCATATGCCAACACAGGTGATGCCGCCTCGCAACAGTACTGGATTCATCTGGGCTAAAGCATGTGACATGAAACCAGAATGTGACATTACCCGGTCATCGCATATAATGCTACCTCCATAGAAAATAAACGGATCTATAATACAACCAAAATCGCCCGTGTCTTCCCATCTGTGATTACCATGGAGACCACAGTAGGGCGAGCGATGGCTGCACAGGGAGAATGGACTGGTGCTGGAGAGGCAGGTTGCAAGGTAATGTAATAACACGATTATACGGGACCATGCATGAAACATAGCACTGGCAGCAGGGACTGTAGGACACGCTCAGCATCGGTCTCACCTCATACAGCGGAGCACACCTCAGCTCCGTCCGATGTTGCTGATGCTCTGCCACCGCCTCCTCCAGCTGACTGCAGGATCACTCTCTATGCTCCACCACAGCTTTCCCCGTACAGCCCGCATGTTGTCACCCAACAGCCAATCACTTAACGACCGCCCCTCTCCGGACTGCTGATTGGCTAACAGTACCATTCTATCTCTTAGACTTCCGTCCGCTATTTGACAAGCAGCATGTTTGTTATGGTATGCCTCATCTTCGCAAAGCCCTTCGGGAAATGTAGTTAACCACTGTCTCATTGCCATTAGATTCAAGCTCATTACAAACTACAACTCCCACTAGACCTATATCTGTTGCCTGTGTATGTGGTAGCCACGCCCTCTCGAAAGGTAAACTCGGCGGACTGATTCCGGGCAACGCCTTATTTCTTCTTCTGGACGGCGGACACTTCCTAGAGCGGACTTCCGGTGACAGGGACTCCAGAGCGGTGGTGGGAGCACGAAGCCGGGGGGCTGCCTCATCCGCTCGCCGGATCACAGGTAGCCTACTGCGCTGTGTATGTGATGTGTTGCGGGCCGGGTTAGCCGGTGCTTCCAAGCCTGTGCTGTGTAATAATAATCCTGCCGGGGCCTGGAGGTGTCCGAGAGACCGGAATAATCCCCCGTCCATACTGGGCTGTGTCTTCCCCCTAATCGGTAGCTGCTCCTTCTTCCCTCTCACTAGCCATTACTGGTTGTGCCGGCCACTATATAGGCCACCGCAGGTGTGGGCCACTGTTGTGGGCAGTGTGGCTGGTGCAGCAGCAGGTGGGGCCCCTGTCGGAGCACGGTGACACATTTTCATGGCTTATAGAAGTAAATGTGGCTCCTCGTCCTTTCGTACATTCAGCGTCTCCATTTGCTTCCTGTTGGATCTCTAATTATCAGGTGTGGTAAAAGTTAATGATCCACCAGCCATGGCCATAACCAGGGCTGATCTGCGGGGTGGCACATTCTTCACTGCTGGAAGTGGAGCAGTATTTATTGGGGGGAGGGGGCACTGTATTTCCTCTGCCAGTCTGTATGTGGTGGTCCTAATCTGTCATTCACCTGCGCCATTTCTCCATGTAAAGACGCAGCGTATCACAAGGACGCGTCAATCTTCCCTCGCTGAAAGAAAAAAACATTTGTGGGCGCAGGCCCTGAACTTTTGTACGTGTCGTATGGGGCACTACTCATCGATACTCGTGCCCCTTTAGTCTGGGAGATGCCATTATACCAATTATATTCTGCATAACAAGTTGAGTAAGTTTCTGAATGCATTGCAATACTTCTAGAGGACCTGTTCCCCATGAAATAACAATTCTGGAACATCTTTAGAACTTTTACTCTTTTATTCCTCCTGGTAATGTAATCATAAATTAACAACGGTTACCAGTTGGGGGGTTTGTCCTTACAAACAATGTCAATTCGGAGTGATACTAATACAGGGACAAACCCTTTTGACAAGGGGAATGATAACACCCAGTTGTCAACTTATTCATATATTTCCAGTAGGAATAACCGAGGGATGACACAACACTGAATTCTAAGAAAAGATGCTCCTGAATTGTTTTATGGGGTTTACAAGTGTTTAGTAAAACAGACCTGTCAGGAGAGGTGACAGGTCCACCTTAATTACAGCTTGTATTCTAGTCCAAAGCACCGTTTACAGCTTCAGAGCTGAAATCCCCCACTAACCATA
The DNA here is from genome assembly GCF_050947455.1 of Rhinoderma darwinii. NCBI lineage: Eukaryota > Metazoa > Chordata > Amphibia > Anura > Rhinodermatidae > Rhinoderma > Rhinoderma darwinii. The sequence goes on along the minus strand of NC_134690.1, from coordinate 134,940,278 downwards.
CATGTTAATGTCTGCACATAGTTTTCTCTGGTGATTTGCATTCTGAGAATTGTCATTTGTTTACCTGGCACTGTACAGTAATCTGATGTAGGAAATACAAGGGATCTCACTCATTATAGGAGCTCTGCTACATTGTATGGCATCTGTCTGACCACAAGCTTGTCGCTCGTTTCCGTTGGCAACCAACAGTATTATCAATGTAGCTTTGGACTATAAGGCCTTATTCACACGAACGTGTTATACGTCCACGATATGCGCATGATTTTCACTCACGTCGCACGGACCTATGTTAACGAATGGCGCCGTTCAGACTGTCAGTGAAGTTCACGCAGCGTATGTGTGCTGCGTAAAACTCACGACACGTCCTAGATTTTGACCGTGTTTTGCAAATCGCGCACGGCACACGGAAGCACTTCTGCGTGCCGCGCGCTACAGTAGTTAAGTAAGTGAATGAAAACAGAAAAGCACCACATGGTTTTCTGTTAGTAAACCTAAAACCAGAGTGTCATAATGATGCCGGCTGCGCGAAAATCACGCAGCCGCACACCTTATGCTGATGACACACGGACCTTTTGCGCGCGCAAAACGGACACGTCCGTGTGAATAAGGCCTAAGGCTGGGTTCCCATGTAGTGTAAACGCGGCAGAATTCTGTGTGAAGATTCCGCTGCATTTACAGTAGCTGCAAAAATGGAATGAGGTTTTGCAAATCTCATGAGCGCTGCAGGGGGGAAGAAACGCAGAAAAGTCATGCGGAAAGTGTTCTGCGGTGCGACTTTCAATTCCGAGGCGTGTCAATTTATGCTGCGTATTCTGTGTGGAGATGCGGCGTGTGTTACGCATGTTGAGTTTATTACAGTGATAACGCAGTAAAAACCGCTAGAAATCCGCAGGTCCACATATACTTTGCTATAATCAATGAATGACACTTAGGCCTTGTTCACAATGAGGTTTTTTGCAGGCAGATTTTGACCTGCCTTCAATTTCTTGCTGCGTTCTTCGGCCGTGGCCATTGAGCACTACGGGCAAAACAACGCAGCGAAAAACTCTTTCTCCCGTTCAATGGGGGGCAGAACCACGGTAAGAAAGAGCATGCTGCTTTTTTTTCTCGCGAGCGGCTAAAAACCGCAGCGGGAAAAAAAACCGCCTCTGCCTCCCATTGAAATCAATGGGACGTGGTTTTGGACATCTTTTGGCCCGGATTCTGATGTGGTTTTTGTGTCCATCAGCGCTAAAAAAATCTGTGTGAACTTGCCCTAAAACCACTGTGGAAAAACCCCAGCATTTCTGCAGCAATACGCGCAGCAAAAAACACACTGTTTGGTGCGGATTTCTGTGACAGATTTTTACAAAATCAATACCGTACTGGACTACGCTATTGATTCCGTCAAAGGACGGAACCCCTGCACAATGGAGACAAACGGAAACCTCTGGTTTCCGTTTGCGCCAGTTGGCTCCGTTCTGGTGGAAAGCTCAGACAGAACGGAGCCCTTACGCAGATGTGAACGAGGCCTTAACCAGCGTTTTTTTTTAAATTCTGCTGCAGACTTTCTATTGCAGAAAATCTAGTGTGTGTGTGTGTGTGTGTGTGTGTGTGTGTGTGTGTGTGTGTGTGTATACATATTCTACAGGTGAGTTCACGTGCAGCGTAAATACTGCACGTTTCCATAACAGACTTTGTTGTGGAAAATCCACAGCAGAATACAGTAGCAGCAAAGTGAATAAGGCTCTGTTCACATCTGCATCAGGGCTCCGTTCCGTCTGAGCTTTCCATCGGAACGGAGGTTTCCATCAATGGGGACGGATCCGGTGCAAATGCTTTCAGTTTGTCTCCGTTGTGCAACAGTTCTGCTGTTTTGACGGGATGAATAGCGTAGTCGACTAAGGCCTCATGCACACGACCGTAGCCATGTGATTGGGTCAAATCACAGGCCGTGCACATGGCCGCGTCCATTATTTTCTATGAGCCTGGACCGCAGAACACGGCCGTAATAAGACAGATCCGTTCTTTCTGTGGTCCAGGCTCCTGGGCCATGCATGGACCCATAGAAATGAATGGGGCCGCAATTCCCCCTGTGGATTTTTGGGGGAAATGCGGCCGCAAAAGTATGTTCATGTGCATGGGGCCTAAGCTATTCATCCCGTCAAAACGACGGAACCCTTGCACAATGGAGACACACTGAAACCATTGGCACCGGATCCGTCACCATTGAAATCAATGGCGATGGAAACGGAAACCTTTGGCTCCAGTTTGCGTCAGTCAGGGTTCCGTTCCGACGGAACGGAACCTTGACGCAGATTTGAACGAAGCCTAAGATGTGAATTAATCTCATCCGCACGCTGCGTAAATGATGAGCGGAAAAAAAACGCTCAGAATTTGACCAGTGGTGCGTTTTTTTTTTAATCCGCATCATGTCAATTGTATTTGCGTAATCACTGCTTATTTGTTGCAGGTTTTCCCCATTGGACTCAATGGGGACGTAAAACGTGCAACAAATAGCTGATGTGTTTTTTTGCAGCTGAAAAGCAGCGATTTCGCTGCAAAAAAAAACCGCAACTCAAAATAATCTTCTAGCTTCCCGGAATTCTGTGTCTCTTCATCCAGGCCGGCCTCCTGGGATGACATTTTATCCCATATGACTGTTGCAGCCAATCATAGGCTGCAGCAGTTACATGGGATGAAACGTCATACCAGGAGGACAGGCTGCAGAACGGCGAAAGGATGCGTAAATATGAAATTTTTTATTTTTTTCTTATGTGCAGTTTTTCACAGCGGACATCCCGGCCGAAAACCTGCAACACAATTTGCTGCGGTTTTTCGGACAAAATTCCCTGCGGCGCACAAAGTGGATATGCTGTGTGCTTTTACGCAGCGTATCCGCCCTGTGTGACAATAACCTACTACATATGCTATATACATACGTTGCGGTATTTCATGGAGAAAATCTGCAGATAAATACAGGTGATTCCGCAGGTAAAATCTGCACTCCATATTGTTTCAAGGTGCGCATTTTACATTTTGATGCAGAAATAGGTGTAGATTTTTTGGTGCATTTTTTTTAACTTGTCAAATATAGTTCTTAGACAGAAACGCAAGATAAATTGACATGCTGTGGATTTTAAAAGTCCTATCGAAGGTCAATTTACGTGCGGAAAAATTCTGCAACATCTAGATGAGATTCCTTTACAGCTCGTTCACTTTGCTGGTACTGTATTACTCTGCAGGTTTGCCTCAGGAAAATCTGCACGTAATATGCATCGTGTACATGTGGTCTCGATATGAGAACCGTGGCGATCGACTAATACCTGGAGGTCTGGCTCCCGAAACACCCAGCAAACTGATTTTGCCTGGGAAAGTTGTGTTCAGCTGCTTCCTCTATGCAGTGTTCACTACAGGGGGAATGTAGTATTACATGCAGCCATACTAATGAAGGTCTAGCTAATAGAGCAATTGCCGCCGTTGCTTGGTTCTGGAACCGTAGATTTCCCCCTCTGACGTCCATATGCCTTATAGGGCACATAGAACCAGGTGAAAATAAGACAATCACTTTAACTCCTTAAGATATGAAAAAGGATTGACACTCCAACCCCCTCCCCCACCACCATTTTTCTGGGCTCATGTCTCATATTTTCAGGTTACACGCAGTACAAATTATTTACATAAATGCCGCTTTAAGTTTAGCTGAAGAGCTGCAACATATTCTTTAAATAGCACGCGCTGTCTTTAGAAATTGGGCACACGATGCATAGAATTCCATGCTGGTATACCGCTCTGTGGTGCACCAGTATTGATTTGTGCCCCAGTGTGGACATACACTTAGACCGTTCTAAGGGTTCTCAAACGTTCTAGCGCTACTGTTTGTCTATGGTCCACGGTTGCACGATGCATCGAAATATCAATACTATTTAGATGCCGTGCACCCTCAAATGGTTCAATTCTGTTCATGTATTTCGATACTAAGCTGTGTGGCCGCAATATTGTAACACATGAATTTAGTCAGTGGGACTTCGGCTGTCTAATTCAGCCATTGCCCCGCTCCTGACAACAAGTGTATCTATACGCCAGTACATTAGCCTATGATGTATGGTAGACAGGCAGTTGTTAGGACATACCTAAGTATGCCCTAACAGGAAATATGGTCAGACAGCCCTGGGGTCCTTCAATAGACCCTGAGCTGTCTGCCCATACACTACCGTTCAAAAGTTTGGGGTCACCCAGACAATTTTGTGTTTTCCATGAAAACTCACACTTATATTTATCAAATGAGTTGCAAAATGACTAGAAAATATAGTCAAGACTTGACAAGGTTAGAAATAATGATTTTTATTTGAAATAATAATTTTCTCCTTCAAACTTTGCTTTCGTCAAAGAATGCTCCATTTGCAGCAATTACAGCATTGCAGACCTTTGGCATTCTAGCTGTTAATTTGCTGAGGTAATCGGGAGAAATTTCACCCCATGCTTCCAGAAGCCCCTCCCACAAGTTGGATTGGCTTGATGGGCACTTCTTGCGTACCATACGGTCAAGCTGCTCCCACAACAGCTCTATGGGGTTGAGATCTGGTGACTGCGCTGGCCACTCCATTACAGATAGAATACCAGCTGCCTGCTTCTTCCCTAAATAGTTCTTGCATAATTTGGAGGTGTGCTTTGGGTCATTGTCCTGTTGTAGGATGAAATTGGCTCCAATCAAGCGCTGTCCACATGGTATGGCATGGCGTTGCAAAATGGAGTGATAGGCTTCCTTATTCAAAATCCCTTTTATCTTGTACAAATCTCCCACTTTACCAGCACCAAAGCAGCCCCAGACCATCACATTACCTCCACCATGCTTGACAGATGGCGTCAGGCACTCTTCCAGCATCTTTTCAGTTGTTCTGCGTCTCACAAATGTTCTTCTGTGTGATCCAAACACCTCAAACTTCCATTCGTCTGTCCATAACACTTTTTTCCAATCTTCCTCTGTCCAATGTCTGTGTGCTTTTGCCCATATTAATCTTTTCCTTTTATTAGCCAGTCTCAGATATGGCTTTTTCTTTGCCACTCTGCCCTGAAGGCCAGCATCCCGGAGTCGCCTCTTCACTGTAGACGTTGATACTGGCTTTTTGCGGGTACTATTTAATGAAGCTGCCAGTTGAGGACCTGTGAGGCGTCTATTTCTCAAACTAGAGCCTCTAATGTACTTGTCTTGTTGCTCAGTTGTGCAGCGGGGCCTCCCACTTCTCTTTCTACTCTGGTTAGAGCCTGTTTGTGCTGTCCTCTGAAGGGAGTAGTACACACCGTTGTAGTAAATCTTCAGTTTCTTGGCAATTTCTCGCATGAAATAGCCTTCATTTCTAAGAACAAGAATAGACTGTCGAGTTTCACATGAAAGCTCTCTTTTTCTAGCTATTTTGAGAGTTTAATCGAACCCACAAATGTCATGCTCCAGATTCTCAACTAGCTCAAAGGAAGGTCAGTTTTATAGCTCCTCTAAACAGCAAAACTGTTTACAGCGGTGCTAACATAATTGCACAAGGGTTTTCAAGTGTTTTCTAATCATCCATTAGCCTTCTAACACAGTTAGCAAACACAATGTACCATTAGAACACTGGAGTGATTGTTGCTGGAAATGGGCCTCTATACACCTATGTAGATATTGCATTAAAAACCAGACGTTTGCAGCTAGAATAGTCATTTAGCACATCAACAATGTATAGAGTGTATTTCTGATTAATTTAATGTTATCTTCATTGAAAAAAACTGTGCTTTTCTTTCAAAAATAAGGAAATTTCTAAGTGACCCTGAACTTTTGAACGGTAGTGTATATGGTATGTCCCTAGATAGTGTGTCAGGGATTGCCTGTGACGCCATCAAATGGGTATCCCCACTTTTCATTTTCTCCTTGAATGCTGGGGGCAGCTATGATCACGACATTCAAGGGAATAGCGGCAGAGATCAGAGTTTTCTCTCATCTCCCCTGTTAGAGTGGGGCTGTGGCTGTGTAATAATCATTCCCCTGTCCCTGACAACAAGTGTGCGCGCGAGCGGTCAGCATGATGTGATGCAGCCGGTGCCGCACTGATGAGCGGATGCGGCGGCACTAAAGACAGAACATGGGGGTGTTTTGCAGTTTGCCAACCATGTTCTGTCTTCAGTGCCGATGCTCATTAGTGCAGCGCCGGCCGCATCACCTCTTTCTGACCGCGCGTGCACTCTTGTCAGGAGCGGGGCAATGACTGTGTTACAAAGCCGCAGCCCCACTCTAACGGTGGAGATCAAAGAAACCTGATTGCCGCCGCTATTCCCCTGAATGCGGCGATCAAATCTGACCCCAGCATTCAAGGGAAAAATCAGAAGGGGCATATGCATTTGATCACGTCACAGGGAAATATGTTCAGACAGCCCTGGGGTCCTTCAATGGACCCTGGGCTGTCTGCCCATATATTTCCTGTTAGGGCATATTTAGGTATGTCCTAACAACTGCCTGTGTGCTATAAATCACAGACTAATGTACTGGCGTATAGATATATGCCAGTACATTAAAGTTTAAAAATCGAAAAGTTAAAAAAAACTAAAGCAGTGTTAAATAAAATTAAAAATGTAAATATTAAGTCTGAATACATAAAATATAAACATTCGGTATTATTCCAACCGTAATAAACTTACCAACAAAATTTATAGCGTCATTTATGATGTGTACGATGTAAAAAAAACATCTTCCACTTATTAATATGAGGCACATGGTGTTATAAATTTAGTACCTCCATGTGCCTCACGTTAATAGTAATTAACCCCATGTTGGCCATTGACTGAGAAACATGATGGGGTTAATTACTATTAATGTGAGGCACATGGAGGTTAGAAATTAATCTCACTACGCACCTCACATCAGAAAATGGAAGAACCTTTTTTTTTTTATTCTTTGGCAAAGTGTTCTTTGTGTAGTGTTGCGATTCTCAATACCAAAAGTATCGATATCGAAGTCCAAATTCTGGTATCGTGACAACCCTACTGTGGTCCAGGTCAGAGTACTGTGCAGAGTACTTTGACCTTATTCCTTAATTGTCAGTTTGCCTTGAGAGCACAGTTGCTGTGAAGGGATGTGTATCGTCATTGACTCTGCAGATTTGCTGAGGTTTAAAGGGGCTTTCCCATGAGACATTTATGACATCCACGGGATATGTTATAAATGTCAGATAGATGCGGGTCCCACCTCTAGGACCCGCACCGATGTATGGAAAGGAGCCTCCTAAACTCCATTCTACTGCTCTGTGTTGCGGCTGAATCAGGTGAATTTTGACCATGAAAAAGGTTATATGGTCGTAAGTTAGAGGTGGGACCCGCATCTATCTGACATTTATGACGTATCCTGTGGATATGTCTTTTATGGGAAAACCACTTTAAGGCCTCATGCACCCTTCTGTCGACTGTTGTACAGCTGCTAATGATGGTTCAGTGAAACACAGGCCGCCCACGGATGGCTTCCGTGGGCAGTCCGTTGTTTCACGGACCAAATCAATGAAAAGGCAGAGACTGTTCCGTCAAAAACGGGCAGGAGTAGGACCTGTCCTTTTTTTGACGGAATGGCCACAACGGAAGTGTGCATGGCCCCATTGAAATTAATGTGTCGGGGTGCTATCAGTTAAAACAACGGATAACACCCTGACGAAAAAAACGGAAGTGGGCATGAGGACTAGGGCTCTATTTACACGACAGGGTCCGAGTGTTGGCCAATAAAAAGAAAAGGCCGTTTTGTATCTCTTCTGGGCCGCGTTTCCGTTTTTAACGGCCGATTTTGACCCGTTTTGCATCCTTTTTTTTTTTTACCCTGTTTGTTTTTAAAAACGAATGAATTTCACTTCTGGAGCGGAATTTCCGGCCACAGTTTCGGCTGAAGCTGTGGCCGGGGATTAGGGATTCAACCCCTATAGGGAGAAGCAAAATACCCTTCTCCTCTTCCTCCTCCTCCTCCTCCTCCAGACATGCACTTCGCACTGTGAGGAGGAGAAGAGTGCGAGCGGCAGAATGCACGGCCGTTACTCGGATCCATCCGATTGACATCCGTGCTTTACATGGCCCCATAGACTTCTTTGGGAGCCGTGCGGCCAGGAGAATGGCCCAGAATAGGACATGTTCCAATTTTTGACGTCCCGGATTTCCATGCCGTCAAAAAATCTTGCTGCGTAAATAGCCCAATTTCAAAGAACACGGCCGAGAATCCCTGTTGTATGAATAGGGCCTTACTGTCTCACCAGTATGGGTCAATGGGCATGGATTTGTTTTGCCTGTCGAATAGATGAGTGCTTTTAGGCTTTGTTCACACCGTGCAGTTTTGATGTGATTATTAAAAGGGTCTAGAAAATGAGAATTGTAATTATTTCCCTCAGTTTAGGATTCACTCTTGGTTATGGTCATTAAAAAAAAAAATAGTAAGTGTACTGTGTGAACAAGGACTTGGGCTCATCTAGTCACTGTATATGCTTTTTTTTTTTTTTTTATTGCACTAAAGAGTGTCATGTTTTTTTGTTTGTTTTTCCTCCTAAGGCTGGGTTCACACTGAGTTTTTTGCAGGTGGAAAATCTGCCTCAAAATTCCGTTTGCCATTTTGAGGCCCGCGGGCAAAAAACGCAGTGAAATACGCTTTCTCTGCCTCCCATTGATGTCAATGGGAGGTCAGAGACATAAATGCCCGAAGATGGGGCATGTCGCTTCTTTCTGCACCGAAACGTTTTTTCCGCTCGCAGGAAAGCACACCGCCTCCCATTGAAATCAATGGGATGAATTTTTGGCCGTTTTTTTACGCGGTTTCCGACGCGGTTTCCGCGTCAAAAAAGTGTCAAACACTCGGTGTGAACTGGCCCTAAGTTCAGTGGTTGACATTAATTTGTTAGTTGCCAGTTCTAGTGTCAATGTTGTATCCCAGCCTCCCTTCTGTATGTGTGTGTATATATAAGACTATATAAACGTCTACATAAACTCAACTTGAGTAATTTTTATCTTTTAATGTTAACCTCACACACCGTTTCTGGATCATTTGTTGTTGTTTTTTAGCCTAACAGAAAAGCGGACACAAAAGAAAGGAGATGCTTCAGACTTTTCTTTATACCTTTTTACTTCCTTTTGGGTCCTTTTCTGACTTTAGCTTAAAGGGAACCGGTCATCAGCATTTCACCTGTTGAACTTTACTTATCCCTCACCGTGCTGCTGCTATCGAAAGTTCATTTCCGTTATCCCCGCTCCTAAACTCCTCCTATTACTGTAAATAACGGTCTGCAAACATGTTGCGCCTTTTATTGCAATGATCCACTGTCCCTTTGTGCGCACACACCAGAAGGGGACATCAATGCACAAGCACTGGATTTTGTGTGCTGGGGGAAGGCGAGGAGCTGTCAATCAAAAGTAAGGAGGCGGGGTAAACTCTGAAAGACTTGAGGAATGAAGATATGACTCTTTTCAAACTAAGATTTGACTCTTTTCAAACGAGGATATGACTCTTTTCTGCTCATTAGCATACGGTGTGGGAACACTAAAAAACTTAATACTAAAGTTACAGAGCCGACTAAGAAGATAATTATAGGTTATATAGAAATGATTTTTCACCCACTACCACCAGGTATTGCTGGTTTAATAGGTGAAATGCTGGTGACAGGTTCCCTCTGTCGCCACATAAGTGCCCTATCTTCTACATAATATGATCGGCGCTGTAATGTAGATAAGTGTTTTTTTGTTTCGAAAGACTATCTATTTTGACCAAATTATGACCTATTAGATTTGTGCTAATGACTTTCTTAATGGACAACTGGGCGTGTTTTTACTTTTGACCAATTGGGCGTTGTGGAGAGAAGTGTATGAGGCTGACCAATCGGTGACCAATCAGCGTCATACACTTCTCTCCATTCATGTACTCAGCACATAGTGATCCTGCGTTGTTCACTATGTGCTGTCACATACTCACACATTAACGTTACTGAAGTGTCTTGAGAGTGAATAGACATCACTTCCAGCCAGGACACGATGCCAATTCACAATCCCAACACTTCGGTAACGTTTGTCTGGGACTTAAAGCACAGCAAGCGTGATCTCGCTGTAAGCTGTCATTTACAGCATGATCTCGCGATATTATGCTTGCTGTGGTTACGTCATGCTGAAGTCTGTCAGTAAAGTGTCCGAGCATGCACAGTAGAATCCTGTGTTCCAACAGTGTGTCGTCTTTGTGCCTGCGGAGAAGCGTCTCTGTGCTGTTACAACCCCACTGCATCATATTTTATATTCTGTCTAGCTGAGCCGCATGAAAGTAGGCAACCTTACCAATGAAGACATGGGATCGGCAAAGCAGACATAGGAAACAGGGACCATGGAAGGTCACAAGAATGTAGATGTAATCCCATCCGCTCTTCTCAGAACAGGACCAGTAGTAAAGGGCAGCGCTGGGGACAATTCTTTATGAATAAGTAAGATTTTTTTCAAATAAAATTAATTAATGCTAGGGTGAGGTTTGTAATATTATGGTAGGAGTTTGGAATATTTGTTGCTTTGTATGTTAAGTTCCGAATGGGAACTATTGCTTCCATTTGCATTGCCATTGATTTCAATGGTAATGTTTCCGTTTGTTTCCGTTACGTAAAGTTTCAGTTTTTTGTTTTTTTTTGTTTTTTTTTTTCTTCATGAAAACAATAGTACTGTTGACTGCGCAATTGTTTCAGTGAAATTTTTTTTAAGCTTTATGAAACGGAAACATACTGAAACTGAAGCATTACTATTGAAATCAAATCCGAACGCTGATGCGAACAGGCTTTAAAGGAGATAACATTTTTAAGTCCGTTGTCTGACCGGTCCGGCTTCTCGAATGCCACAACGATAAGTTATAGGTGGATGTAGTTTCTGGCTACTCCGTTACCCTAAAGGGAAAATGTAGCATTAACTGGCAGCCATTCAAAGTGAATGGCCATCCATGAGAGGAGTCACTATGGATTGGAGTTGTTTTGATGAGACACAGAAATATTTCCAGACTTTATGTACAGTAACATTCCTTTAAAGAGGACCTGTCACTAGGTCATCTAAGTTGAACTGGTTTACTGACCTGAATAGCGCTATCCCTGATTCCAGTGCTGTTTTTCTTTTTTTTCCTGGACCCCCGTTCCAGAGATCTGGCCCACTGTTGTGTTGGCTGGCTATATGCTAATTTGTTGTAGGTAGCCAACAGGGCGTGAACCCTTGAGCTCATAGGTCAGCCTCAGAGGCAGGGAAGCTAGCTCTACCCTGTTGTCTAACTACAGCAAATTAGCATGTAGGGAGCCAATGGGGTGACCGTGCTATTCAGGTCAGTGAATTGGTTCAACTTATATGACCTAGTGACAGACCCTCTTCAACCTCTTAACGACCACCCACCGTCTTTTGACGGCAGGTTGTGCAGGTGCTTCATCTACAGCATCATCTTCTGGAAAACTGGTGACTCGATCGAAGGCTGTGGAATCCCTCTGCATTCAGCCCTGGTGACCTGGAAAGGACTCCACGGCTGTCTGTTCAGTTTGCCTGCTGTCATGGCACACTATGTGCTGAACTAACAGAAGCCTGTGTCGTAGTGACAGTGTAATGTATTAGCATACAGGAGTATGCTAATACATTATAAGTAAAAAAAAATAAACTATACATGACAATCCTGCTCACCCACTGTCCCTTGTATGACTGGATTGTCATGTTTATAGATGACAAACCTTTTATGTTTGCACTAAGTATAAAACGACAGAATCCTTTCAGTGAGTTAATAGATTTGTTGGTTATATTTTATGCTAAAGTTTTTACACTTTGGCCAAGCTGATGATTTATTGAAGCGCAGTGTAGAGTTTATGAGCATCTCAAATAGAATTTATGGATGGGAGTGGTTAAAATTGCTTTTTGTTTCCTCCTTGATGTAAGTAGGCTTTGCAGCCTTAGGGTTTGTCCACACGTAATGGGTTTGCTGCGTATTTTATGTCCGGAATTGCGGACAGAAAATACGCAGTGGAATACATTGGGTGTAACGTAAAAAGTATCATCCACGCTGCAGAAAACTTCAGTCCAGAAATTCACCTGCGAGGCTTAAAGAGGCTCTGTCACCAGATTTTGCAACCCCTATCTGCTATTGCAGCAGATAGGCGCTGCAATGTAGATTACAGTAACGTTTTTATTTTTAAAAAACGAGCATTTTTGGCCAAGTTATGGCCATTTATGTATTTATGCAAATGAGGCTTGCAAAAGTCCAAGTGGGTGTGTTTAAAAGTAAAAGTCCAAGTGGGCGTGTATTATGTGCGTACATCGGGGCGTGTTTACTATTTTTACTAGCTGGGCGCTCTGATGAGAAGTAACATCCTCTTCTCTTCAGAACGCCCAGCTTCTGGCAGTGCAGATCTGTGACGTCACTCACAGGTCCTGCATCGTGTCGGCACCAGAGGCTACAGTTGATTCTGCAGCAGCATCAGCGTTTGCAGGTAAGTAGCGCTACATCGATTTACCTGCAAACGCCGATGCTGCTGCAGAATCAACTGAAGCCTCTGGTGCCGGCTCGTCTGACACGATGCAGGACCTGTGAGTGACGACACAGCGTGATCTCTCTAGAACACGGCTGTGTCTGCACTGCCAGAAGCTGGGCGTTCTGAAGAGAAGTGGATGATACTTCTCGTCAGAAAGCCCAGCTAGTAAAAGTAGTAAACACGCCCCGATGTACGCACATAATACACGCCCACTTGGACTTTTACTTTTAAACACACCCACTTGGACTTTTGCAAGCCTCATTTGCATAAATACAAAAATGGCCATAACTTGGCCAAAAATGCTCGTTTTTTAAAAATAAAACGTTACTGTAATCTACATTGCAGCGCCTATCTGCTGCAATAGCAGATAGGGGTTGCAAAATCTGGTGACAGAGCCTCTTTAATCTGAGTACCACAGCATGCCAATTATTGCTGCGGAAAGTGGACTGATTTCCTGTGTTTTTCTGATGCACTGTGTAAAGTGCTGCGCAAACACTCCGCAATTTCTTAGAGGGTGGAAATGACATCAAAGGAAAAAGATCTCACCTTCCCACAGCGCTTGGAAAAAAAACGCACCACAAATCTGCACTATTTTCCGCAGTAAAACGCATGAAATGGTGCGGATTTTCCGCTTGTTTATGTGTAAATGCTGCGAAAGTTTTTTGCAGCAAATCCACTACGTGTTCACACGACCTGGGTTCACACGACCTATTTTCAGACGTAAACGAGGCGTATAATGCCTCGTTTTACGTCTGATAATAGGGCTACAATACGTCGGCAAACATCTGCCCATTCATTTGAATGGGTTTGCCGACGTACGGTGCAGACACCCTGTAATTTACGCGTCGTCGTTTGACAGCTGTCAAACGACGACGGGTCAAAATACAGCCTCGTCAAAAGAAGTGCAGGACATTTTTCAGACGTAATTTGAGCCGTTCTTCATTGAACTCAATGAAGAGCAGCTCAAAATTTACAGCTGTCAGAGAAGCCTCGCAAAATGCGAGGTGGAGGAATTATGGCTGAAACGAGGCAGCTGGTTTCTCCTGAAAACAGTGTCATTTCAGCCGTAAAAGCCTCTCATCGTGTGCACATACATACCCTTATTGTGCATTTCCTTGTTTTCTCCGTTTAGGGAAGGAATTCACAATTAAAGCAGTGCCACAGTTCCCATAAGGAATATGCACCAATTCTCGTAAAGTGTTCCCTCCACCCTGGTACTGTACCTGTCAAAAGTTTGGACACACCTTTTCATTCCATGTTTTGTATTTATTTTCTACATTGTAGATTCATATAGAATACAGGATAACTATGAAGGAATACATATGGAATTAAAGGGTTATTCCGGTTACAACAAGTTACCCCCTACCCGTAGGGTAAGGGGTAACTTTCTGATCGTTGGGTGTCCGACAGCCCGGATCCCCACCGTTTACGGGAATGGGGAAACTGAAGTTGCTCGAACCCCAAGTTTGAAACGAGCGGCACGCTGCTCATGCGCACTGCCGCTCCATTCATTCTCTATGGCATCGCTGGATAAAGCCGAACACTGCACTCGTCTATCTCTGACGCTCCCATAGAGTGAATGGAGCGGCAATGTGCATTAGTGACCTGCCTCTCGGTTCAAACTTGGGGTTCGGGCAACTTTTGGCTTGCCGTTCTCGTAAACGGAGGGGGTCCGAGCGTTGTTAACGCTACGCGGGAACCCGGCCTTAAAGTTAAAAATTCAAGTGAGTAGGAGCAGAGCTGCAGTGACCCAGCACGGTCGCTATACAGTGGTTGGAGTTTTCTACTTCCGCCACCAACCATTGCATATCTTCCGGCTCCCTCCATGTGACGGAACAGCTGGTCAGTGCGGTGTCCGGTTGTCGGATACCCAACGATTATATACAGATGACCTATGCTGTGGATAAGTCATCAGTATAAAAAAAAAACGCCCCCAACCTGGACAACCCCTTTAACCAACATGGCTACTACAGCATTCTGCAACGACATGCCATCCCATTAGGTTTGCGTTTAGTGCGACCAGAATTTGTTTTTCGACAGGACAATGACCCCAAACACACCTCCAGGGTATGTAAGGGCTATTTGACCAAGAAGAAGAGTGATGGAGTGCTGTGTCAGATGACATGACCTCCCCAATCGCCTGACCAAAACCTAATTGAGATGGTTGGAAATGAGTTGGACCGCGGAGTGAAGGAAAATCGTCTAATAAATGCTTAGCACATCTGGGAACTCCAAGACGGTTGGCGACCTATTCCTGGTGCCTACCTCATGAAGCTGATTGAGAGAATGCCAAGAGTGTGCAAAGCGGTCATGAAGGCAAAAGGAGGTTGCTTTGAAGAATCTAAAACACATTCTGGTTTGTTTAACTCTTAAACAACGCGTGAAACCGCCTGAAAAAGGTGTGTCTAAACTCTTGACCCGTGCTGTACTTTTTCATGATTTAGGGTATTTTCACATGTTGTTTTTTTTTCAGGCGTACTTGCGCATTAAAACAGTCACATTACACTCCAAAAGACGCCTTGAAAACACCCTCAAACCGCTTCCTATTGTTTTCAATGGTTTAAAAGCTGGGTAGTGCATACAAGGCGTAATTTTTACGCTGCTATTCCAAAAAATGTGGCGTAAAAATATGCCTCTTAAGAAAAAGGAAAAAAAAAGGCAGATTTTGACCATTTACTATAAACTCTGCCAAAAACACTTTAATGAAACACTCCAAAAGCGTTTGGTAAATCTGCCTATTAAATGCCTGGTTTGAGAGCGATTTCGAGGCGTATTACCAGTAATAAAATCCATCTGCAATACGCCCGTGTGAACATACCTTAAGAATCATGACTGAGATCAATTGCACTGTATCGAATGTGAACAAAATATTGAAGTTTTAAAAGCCCATTCCGTCCCAACCCTGGGACCTGCACCTATCTTGAAAACTGAGGTCCCCCCAAACCTGTCACTAGGTTGCCAAGGTTACTGAAACAGCCAAGCGTGCTGAGATACGGCTTTTCCATAACTACCATAGAAGTGAATAGGAGTTAGGGTATGTTCACACGGCCTATTTACGGACGTAATTCGGGCGTTTTTGCCCCGAATTACGTCTGAAAATAGCGCCTCAATAGCGCTGACAAACATCTGCCCATTGAAAGCAATGGGCAGACGTTTGTCTGTTCACACGAGGCGTATATTTACGCGCCGCTGTCAAATGACGGCGCGTAAATAGACGCCCGCGTCAAAGAAGTGACCTGTCACTTCTTTGGCCGTAATTGGAGCCGTTATTCATTGACTCCAATGAATAGCAGCGCTAATTACGGCCGTAATGGACGCGGCGTTCAAGCGCCTGCACATGCCGGTACGGCTGAAATTACGGGGATGTTTTCAGGCTGAAACATCCCCGTAATTTCAGCCGTTACGGACCCCCGCCGTGTGAACATACCCTTAGGGTATGTGCACACGATAATGGCAAATACGTCTGAAATTATGGAGCTGTTTACAGGAGAAAACCGCTCCAGAATTTCAGACGTATTGACAAGTGCACGCGTTTTTCGCTGCGTCTTTTACGGACGTAATTGGAGCTGGTTTTCATTGGAGTCGATGAAAAACTGCTCCAATTACGTCCCAAGAAGTGTCCTGCACTTCTTTGACCCGGCCGTAATTTTACACGCCGTCTTTTGACAGCGACGCGTAAAATGACAGCTCGTCTGCACAGAACATCGTAAGACCCATTGCAAGCAAAGGGCAGATGTTTGCCGACGTATTGGAGCCGTCTTTTCAGGCGTAATTCAAGGCGTAAAACGCCTCCATTACGTCTGAAAAGAGGTCGTGTGCACATACCCGAACAGAAACAACGTAGCACAGTGAGCACATCTGACGTCGGCCGAACATCTATAATGCATTAAATGGTCGGCTGGTCCCACCGATATCGGTGGGTTTGGTTGATATAAGTCTGTGTATGGGCACCTTGTAGGCCTTGTTCACACAGTGCAGATTTTGCATGCATTTTATTTTTAAGCTAGAATTTAATCCAGGAGGGCAGACCTATTAGGCAGTCCTTTTTTTTTTTTTTTTTTAATATATATATACTGTTTTAGGTTCAGTTCTGGTTTTGGCTAGAAAAAAAAATGGCAGACGTGCATCAAACCTGCACTTTGTGCACAAGGTATTACACTGTCCATCCGTGCTGACCGTGTCACTGTGTAGGGACACATCCAATTGACCAGGGAATGGTAATGCCAACTTGACAAGTTGTTCATATATTTCCGCACAATGCAGGGCTCTAAGACGTTCCAGCATTATTTCCAGCATTATTTCCAGCATTATTTCCAGCATGTATTTGCTAAGATGTCAGGAGAGCTGACGGGTCCTCTTTAAAATGCAGACCTGAGTCCACCCAAGAAAGTTGCCTGTACTTTGCAATAATTATTCTTAGGCCTTATTCACACGAGCGTATTTCACGTCCGTATTACGTGTGTCAAAACGAAGGACGTCACACAATTCAATGGGGCCATTCAGAAATTCCGTTTTTTTCACACAGCGTGTGTCCGCTGCGTGAAACTCACAGCATGTCCTATTCTTGTGCGTTTTTTTGCGCATCACGCACCCATTGAAGTCAATGGGTGCGTGAAAAAAACGGACAGCATACGGACGTCATCCGTGTGCTGTACGTGTTTTTCACGTACCAGTTGCTAATGAAATGATGAGAAAAAATAAAACCCCCTCCTTCAGGTTTTTTTTTTTTGCTGACGTAAAAAACGCGTGACCTACAGATGACATACGCGCGTAAAAAAATGCAGACTCGCACTACACTAATGCCACACGTAACTGCAACGCAGGAAAAACGTTACGCGCGCAAAACTGACATTCTCGTGTGAATTAGGCCTTAAAGTGTAGCTAAACGTTTGACAAACTTCTGACATGTCATAGTTAGGGATGCACGATGAATCGAAACGTCGATACTGTGCATTCCCAAACGTTTCGAGAACGTTATTTCATGTATTTCAATACTTAGCTCAGCTGCAGTATAGTAACACATGAATGTATGAGAGTGAGGCTGTGTGATAGTCATTGCCGCGCTCCTGAGTCCTGATAACAAGTGCGCGGGGTCAGGATGATGCGATGCGGCCGGCGCCGCACTGAGTGGCGGCATGGAAGAAAGAACATGGTGGGTGCACTGCAAAACACCCCCATGTTCTGTCCTCAGTGCCTTAACCACCGCTCATTAGTGCAGCACCGGCCGCATCTCCTCATGCTGACCGCGCGTGCACTTCCTGTCAGGAGCGGGGCAATGACTGTATTACACAGCCACAGCCCCGCTGGCGGAGATCAGAGAAACCTCATCTCCGCCGTTATTCCCGTGAATGCTGCGATCACAGCGGACTGCAGTATTCAGGGGAAAATGAGATGGGCGGATGCCCCTTGGATCGCGTCAGACGGAATTCCTGTGAGGGCTTAGACGAACGTATAATAGGTCCGTGCAACGCGCGTGGTTTTCACGCACCTCGCACGGACCTATGTTAGTCTATGGGGCCGTACAGACAGTCCGTGAGTTTCACGCAGCGTGTGTCCGCTGCATAAAACTCACGACATGTCCTATATTTGTGCGTTGTACGCGCATCACGCACCCATTGAAGTCAATGGGTGCGTGAAAATAACGCGCAGCACACGGAAGCACTTCCATGTGGCAGTAAAATCTGTACAAACATACAAACAGTGTCATAATGATGGCGGCTGTGCGAAAATCACACAGCCACGCATCTTATGGGGCTGACACACCGAGCTAAGTGCCTTTTGCGCGCGCAAAACGCACACGCTCGTGTAAATCCGGCCTCAATCGATTGAGGGACATACCATATATGGGCAGACTGCCCAGGGTCCATTGAAGGACCCCAGGGCTGTCCTACCATATTTCCAGTTAGGGCATACTGAGGTATGTCCTAACAACTGCCTGTGTACCATCAATACACAGGCTAATGTACGGGCATATAGATATATGCCTGTGTACTATCAGTATATAGATATATGCCAGTACATTCAAGTTTAAAAAATAAAGTAAAAACAAAGTAATGCTAAATAAAAAAACAAAAACACATACACCTTTTTTTTACAATAAACCTCAAAATAAGTCAATACACATTCAGTATTGGCGCGCCCGTAATAACCTGTAACAATTTTTTTGCATGATTTATGATGTGTACGCTGTAAAAAAATGAAATAAAAACTGCTTTCTATCACTAATTGTGGGGCACGAGGTGTGATGAATTTAACCTCCATGTGCCTCACATTAATAGTAATTAACCCCATCATGTACCTTACATATTAACCCATTATGACTGAGAAACCTGATGGGGTTAATTACTATTAATGTGAGGCACATGGAGGTTAAATTCATCATCACACCTCGTGCCTCACATCAGAAAATGGAAGAACTTTTTCTTTTTATATTACTGTTGGCAAAGTATCGAATTGGTATAGAAATCGCAATACTAAACGAAGTATCGCTATCGAAGTCCAAATTCTGGTATCGTGACATCCCTAGTCATAGTGACACATCAGACGTTTGCATTGGTGGGGGTCTCCATGCTCGAACCCCCCCACCAATCCAGAGACCCCCCCCCTCCCCCATCGCTAGAACAAAGCAGCTTAAGCACTCGTGTGAGCAGCGCTCAGCTGCTTCGTGACTGTTCGGCTTTTTCCCGAAATAAATGTATCGTGTACGGACTCAATAGAAAGTCTATGGGCCCGTACTCCGATACATCGGCTTTCCGGGAAAAGTCGAACAGACCCGAAACGGCTGAGCACTTCAGCTGCTTCGTTCTAGCGAATGGTGGGGGAGTGCTCGGATCCCGATCAATCCAAACTTCTGACATGTCCCTATGACGTGTCAGAAGTTTGTCAAACGTTTAGCTACACTTTAACTGTAGAAGAAATGGACAAAATACTGTGGTGTTTAAGGCTACACGCTACGAGCGTGTCTGATTTACGTGCGTAAAAAAACAGCGCATTTCATGTCCGTGTGCCATCAGTGTTTCTTGCGTATGGCATCCGTGTGCTTTGCATGTGGAAAGAGCTTCCTTTTTTATTTTTTTAATTTCTCTTTCTTTGTAACTGATGCATGAAACACGGACAGAATACGTATGTCGTCCGTGGTTTGTTTGTTTTTTACGCACCCATAGACTTCAAAGGGTGACAAGGTGTGCAAAAACGCACCAATATAGGACATTCCGTGAGTTTCACGCAGCAGACACTCGCTGCATGAAAACTCACGCATGTCTGAATAGCCCCATTGAAATGAATGGGTCCGTGTGCTGTCCGTTATTTCAATGGACAGCACACGGATGAGTATTACGCTCATCTGAATGAGCCATGTAGACCATTTTAGAGGCCCCTTTAAGGGCTATGTAAACCTTTTGAAAGTGATTTGACATTTAAAAAAAAATAATAGACTGGTGGAACTTTGAAATTAGTTTTTCTTTAGAAAATTGTTTTACTTTTTGAGATGCAGCTGCTTTGTATCCTGTATACAGAGCAGCGGTATCTTTTGACAAGACCTGAATCCTTCAGTCCCGCGGACCTGACGAGTTCAGTGTCAACGGGTCCTGCGTGGATCCAAGTGCAGTCTATCACATCTAAGTTGTGAACTTAGATGTGATTGATAACCGCTAGATCCTGCTTGTCCCCGCTGTCACTGAACCAGTCAGTCCCGCGGACCTAACGAATACAGGTTTCAGCACAAGATATAGCTGCTCTGTATACAGGATAAAAAAGCAGCTGTATCTCAAAAAGTACAAATATTTTTTAGTAGAAAGTTGCACCAAACACAGATACACATTTTTATAAATGTAAAAAAAAAAAAAAAAAAAAAAGGGGGTAAATAACCTTTTAGCGGCCCAGCAATACAAATATTCTTATTCGTTTGTAGATAACCAGCTCAAAATTAGATGCCCCTAGCAAATTTCTAGGGAGTGTGTGTTACCTGGCCCCTCACCCATGGGGAACCGCACCAAATTCAGGTGGAATCTCCGCTGTGGAAAGCGGCAGTAAGAATAAAAGAAAAAAAAGCTCCTACTTACTCCCGGCATTTGTCCTGGCGAATAGTCTAGGCCTCATGCACACGACCATAGCCGTGTGCACGGCCGTGATTTTCGGGTCGGCCGGCTGCGGACTGTCAGCCGCGAGCCGCCCACAATTCACAGGCAATGCACATGGCCGCGGCCATTATTTTCAATGAGCCCGGACCGCAGAACACGGCCGTAATAAGACAGGTCCGTTCTTTCTGAGGTGCGGGCTCCCGGGCCATGGACGGACCGTAAAAACTACGGTCGTGTGCATGGCCCCATAGAAATGAATGGGGCCGCAATTCTCCCGTGGATTTTCGGGGGGAATTGCGGCCGCAAAAACACGTTAGTGTGAATGGGGCCTAAGGGTATGTTCACACGAGGTCATTACGTCCGTAATTGACGGACGTATTTCGGCCGCAAGTACCGGACCAAACACACTGCAGGGAGCCGGGCTCCTAGCATCATAGTTATGTACGACGCTAGGAGTCCCTGCCTCTCTGCCGGACAACTGTCCCGTACTGAAAACATGATTACAGTACAGGACAGTAGTTCCATGGAGAGGCAGGGACTCCTAGCGTCGTACATAACTATGATGCTAGGAGCCCGGCTCCCTGCACTGTGTTCGGTACGGTACTTGCGGCCGAAATACGTCCGTCAATTACGGACGTAATCACCTCGTATGAACATACCCTATCTGTTCCAAGTGCAGCCCGGCTTCCTGTGTGCATCCCATGTTGACCGCTGCAGCCTGCGATTGCCTGCAAGAGACCCATGGGATAAAACGTCATCCCAGGAGGCCGGGCTGCACTCAGTACTGTGCAACGTGATGTTATAACCATGCTCCCAGCCAAGTATGAGCTTTTTAATTTAATTAAAGGGGTTTTCTCATCGGGGACATTTATGGCATATCCACAGGATATGCCATAAATGTCAGATAGATGCAGGTCGCATCCCCGGGACCCGCACCTATCTCTAGAATGTGGCCCCCTGCGGATATGCCATAAATGTCCCCTTTAATTTTAAATAAAAATATATATTTTTTTTTTCTCATTTACGATTTTTGCAGCAGAATCGCAGCACTTTTGCAGAAAAAGTCGCAACACTTGGCTAATTGTTGCAGGTTTTACATCCGCATTGAATTCAATGGAGAAACCCCCAACAATAGAGCAACGAATTCGCAGCATAAATTGACAAGCTGAGGATTTAAAAGCTGCACCCCTGGTCAATTTCTGCATTTTTCTTCAGCGTGTGGCTGGAATTTGTTTATTCTCATTCACTTTTCAGCTATTGTAAATACGTCGGAATTTCCACACGGAATTCAGTTGTGAAATTTCTGCAGCCACTTAGTGACATTAGTACTGCAGCCACTTAGTGACATTAGTACTGCAGCCACTTAGTGACATTAGTACTGCAGCCACATAGTGACATTAGTACTGCAGTTTAGCCCATTCAAGTGAGCTCAATGAGAACTCTTGTTCAGTTGCGAGTTCAGTGGGTGGAAACCCTACCAATCATACATTGATGGACTGTCATAGGCCATAAATGGAAAATCCTGGAAAACTTCTTTTAGAGTATGAACACAATAGGCGTAAACACTGCAGATTTTCCCGCAATAGATTTAATTGCAGAAAATCTGCAGCGTAATACAGTAGTAGCAGTGTGAGTGAGATTTGAACGAATCTCCGCCACACACAGCGGGGGAAAAAACCTGTGGTGCGGTTTTTGAAGCCACAGCATGTCCATTTATGCTGCGGAATCGCTGCGCTTCTGTTGCGGGTTTTCCCCCATTGAATTCATTGGAGAGGTAAACCCCGCAACACAGAGGTGTGTTGCGGCTTTTGCAGCGTTTGCAAAAATCACAAATGAATAAAAAAAAAAGCATATACTTAACCCCTTCCCGCTCCTAGACGTACTATTAGGTCATGGTAGCTGTATCGTTCGCACTCCATGACCTAATAGTACGTCATGGGAGTAACGGCTGTTTTGGCCGTCTTCCCGACACATACAGGAGCTGTGATAGCAGCTGTCTCATACAGCAGCTCCTTCAGCGGGGACCGATCGCTGTGTCCCCGCTGATTAACCCCTTAAAAGCCACGTTCAATAGAGATCGCGGCTTTTTAGGGGTTAAGCTACCATGGCTGGCCTGCTACACGATAGCGGGCGGCGATGGTGACTATGGCAACCGGACACCAAACAATGGTCAGGACCCACTATGCTTGCTGTCAGTGTATTAGAATAGCGATCAGGGCCCCCTGCCCTCAAGTCCCCTAGTGGGACAAAGTAATAAAGTTTAAAAAAAGATGTGTAAAAATAAGAAAATAGAAGTTTTTTAAAAGTCAAAATCCCCCTTTTTCCCTTATCAGTCCTTTTATTATTAATAAAAATAAACAAATAAACTATACATAATTGGTATCGCCGCGTCCGTAACGGCCTGAACTACAAAATGATTTTGTTATTTATCCCGCACGGTGAACGTTGTAAAAGAAAATAATAAGAAACCGTACCACAATCACAATTGTTTGGTCACTTCACCTCCCAAAAAATGGAATAAAAAGAGATCAAAAAGTCGCATGTACCTAAAAATGGTACTGATGGAAACTACAGTTCGTTACGCAAAAAAGAAGTCCTCGCACGGCTTTATTGATGGAAAAATAAAAACGTTCTGGCTCTTGGAATAAGGTAACACAAAAAGTGAATGATTGTTTACAAAACGTATTTTATTGTGCAAACGCCATAAGACATAAAAAAACTATAAACATCTGGTATCGCCGTAATCGTATCGCCCCGCAGAATAAAGTGAATGTGTCATTTATAGCGCACGGTGAACGCTGTAAAAAAAATAGAATAAAAACTGATCAAAAAGCCGCATGCACCCCAAGAAAACTATGATGAATTCCTCAAGGGGTCTAGTTTCCAAATTGGGGTCACTTTTGAGGGTTTCCAATGTTTTGGCACCACAAGACCTCTTCAAACCGGACATGGTGCCTAATAAAAAAAGAGGCCTCATAATCCACTAGGTGCTCCTTTGCTTCGGAGGCCGGTGCTTCAGTCCATTACCGCACTAGGGCCACATGTGGGATATTTCTCAAAACGGCAGAATCTGGGCAATAAGTATTAAGTTGCGTTTCTCTGATAAATCCTTTTGTGTTATAAAAAAAATGGTATAAAGAGGATTTTCTGACAAAAAAAATAAATTTAAATTTCACCTCTACTTTGCTCTAAATTTCTGTGAAACACCTAAAGGGTTTATAAACTTTCTAAATGCTGTTGTGAATACTTTGAGGGGTCTAGTTTCTAAAATGGGGTGTTTCATAGGGGTGTCTAATATATGGGCCCCTCAAAGCAACATCAGAACTGAACTGGAACCTAAAAAAAATAAATAAATGAGGCAATACTTCGCTTCTCCTAATGAGCATTGCCTACTCAAAGATGACCCCAGTTTTGACCGTTTGTATAAACAGAGACCCCTATGAGACCGTTTCAGTGCCCGGTTTTCCCAAGCATACACCCCCGAGAAGTGTATTTCTATTGAGTCCTTGGTACATTTTAAAGGGAGGCTTCAATTCCGCCAGTACCTGCCAGGTAAGAAGGCAAGGTATGGCGTGAAGATGTATAAGCTGTGCGAGAGTGCATCAGGGTATACCTACAAATTTAGGATATATGAAGGGAAGGACACCTGTATTCAGCCCCCAGAATGCCCCCCCCCCCCCTTACTGGGAGTTAATGCAAAAATTATGTGCGATTTGGTGCACCCACTGCTGGACCATGGTTACCAATTCTACCTGGATAATTTTTATACCAGCGTCCCACTCTTCATGTGCATCGCTTCCAGAAGTCCTGCGGCATGCGGCACTGCTAGATGAAATCTGAGAGGCCTCCCTAAGACTCTGCTTGGGCAAACACTCAAAAGGGGTGAGAGCAGGGCACAATCCAGCAGCAACATATTGTGTCAAGTACAAGACAAGAGAGATGCCACACCAGTACCCATGTACCTGTACGAGGTACCAGTACAGAGACCCCCAAACCAGACTGCATCCTGGACTACAATAGGTACATGGGAGGGGTGGACTTGTCAGATCAAGTCCTGAAGCCCTACAGCACCATGCGGTGCGGTATAAGAAGCTGGCCGTGCACATCATACAGATGGCATTGTGCAATGCGTACATGCTACGTCGATGTGCAGGCCAGAGGGGAGCTTTCCTGGAATTTCAAGAGGTGGTTATCAAGAAACTAATTTTTTGGGACCAAGGAGGGGGGGCACCCAGTACTTCTGGAAACAAGGCCACACGCATCGTACCCGGGCAACACTTTCCAGGAGAAGTTCCCCAAACTGGCAAGAAAGGAAAAAGTCAAGAGGTACAAAGTCTGCTATAAGAGGGGGATAAGGGAGGACACAATATATCAATGTGACACGTGTCCCGAAAAACGAAGCCTCCGTATGAAAGAGTGCTTCAAAATGTATCATACATCCCTTGATTTTTAACCCGTTAGTGACCGGCCCATCGTGTTTCTACGTCGGTCACGAACGGGCCTTATTCCGATGCCATAGACTTTTTACATCGCGGCATCGGAATAAGTAAACAGAGCAGGGAACTGTCAGATCTCCCTGCTCTCAGCTGCTAGAGGTAGCTGAGGGCTGGGAGCGTCCCTGCTCTGCCGTGTGAGATCGATATTAGTATCGATCTCACACGTTTAACCCCTCAGATGCGGTGCTCAATAGCGAGCACCGCATCTGAGTGGTTTTGGAGAGAGGGAGGGAGCTCCCTCTCTCCCCCACCGACACCCGGCGATACGATCGCCGAGTGTCTGTGTCTCTAATGGCAGCCGGGGGTCTAATAAAGGCCCCCAGGTCTGCCTGGAGTGACTGCCTGCTAGATCATGCCGCAGGCATGACCTAGCAGATGCCTGTCCGTGTTAAACGGCCAGGCAGTAATACACTGCAATACAAAAGTATTGCAGTGTATTATAAATGTGATCGCAGAATCGCATATTATAGTCCCCTAGTGGGACTATTAAAAAAGTGAAAAAAAAGTTTAATAAAGTTAATTAGAAAAAAAATGAAAAACCCAGCTTTTCCTCTTACAAACTGCTTTACTATTAAAAAAACAAAATAAAGTTAAAAAGTTACACATATTTGTTATCGCCGCATCCGTAACGACCCCGACTATAAATCTATTACATTACTTAACCCGCACGGTGAACGCCGTAAAAAACTATGGAAAAATTGCTGTTTTCTGTGAATGCTGACTTTAAAAAAATTTAATAAAAAGTGATCAAAAAGTCGCATCTACTCCAAAATGGTACCAATAAAAACTACAAGTCGCCCTGCAAAAAAAAAAGCCCGCATACAACCGCATCGGCGGAAAAATAAAAACGTTACGGCTCTTCAAATATGGAGACACAAAAACAAATCATTTCGAAAAAAAAGCGTGTTTACTGTGTAAAAGTAGTAAAACATACAAAAACTATACAAATTTGGTATTGTTGCAATCGTAACAACCCGCTGAATAAAGTTATTGTGTTATTTATACCACACGGTAAACGGCGTAGATTTAGGACGCAAAAAAGAGTGGCGAAGTTTCAGATTTTTTTCTATTCCCCCCCCCCCCCAAAAAAGTTAATAAAAGTTAATCAATAAATAATATGTACCTAAAAATGGTGCTATTAAAAAATACAACTTGTCCCGCAAAAAAACAAGACCTTATACAGCTATGTCGACGCAAAAATAAAAAGGTTATAGCTCTTGGAATGCGACGATTGAAAAACGTAAAAAATAGCTTGGTCATTAAGGTCCAAAATAGGCTGGTCATTAAGGGGTTAATCTACCCCAGTTTTACTTAGCCTGATGCACTCCGCACATCTTATCCCCCTCATCTTTCCCTCCTGAGCCCTGCCGTGTGCCCAGGCAGCTGATAACAGCCACATTGAGGGTATTGCCTTACCCGTGAGAACCCACATTACAGTTTATGGGGTGTATGTCTCCAGTAAAAATGCTCACTACACCTCTAGATGAATGCCTTAAGGGGTGTAGTTTTTAAAATGGGGTCACTTCTTGGGGGTTTCAACTGTACTGTTACCTCAGGGTCTTCTGCATACATGACTTCGCACCAGAAAGTCCCCAGTAGGCCAAATGGTGGTTCTTTCCTTCTGAGCCCTCCCATGGGCCCTAACGTCAGTTTATCACCACAAATTTGGCATTCCACGGGATGTCTATTCACAATCCCTGCACTTCGTTACTCTGTCTGTGGTAGTTACAGCAGAGGAAGCGTAATCTCGTTGTAACCTGTCATTTACAGCGTGATCTCGCGAGATTATGCTTGCTCTGCTGTAACTACCACAGAAACATTAACGAAGTGTCTATTCACTGTCTAAACACTTCAGTATTGTTAATGTGTTAGTATAAGGCCTGATTTACACGAGCGTGTGCGTTTTGCGCGCGCAAAAAACGCAGCGTTTTGCGTGCGCAAAAGGCACTTGACAGCTCCGTGTGTCATCCGTGTATGATGCGCGGCTGCGTGATTTTCGCGCAGCCGCCATCATAGAGATGAGGCTAGTCGACGCCCGTCACTGTCCAAGGTGCTGAAAGAGCTAACTGATCGGCAGTAACTCTTTCAGCACCCTCGACAGTGAGTTCCGATCACAATATACACCAACCTGTGAATCCAAAAAAAACGTTCATACTTACCATGAACTTCCTGCTTCCTCCAGTCCGGTCTCCCGGCCGTTGCCTTGGTGACGCGTCCCTCTCGTCATCCGGCCCCACCGCCCAGGATGACGCGGCAGTCCATGAGACCGCTGCAGCCTGTGATTGGCTGCAGCCTGTGCTTGGCCTGTGATTGGCTGCAGCTGTCACTTGGACTGAATTGTCATCCCAGGAGGTCGGACTGGAGAAAGAAGCCGGGAGTTATCGGTAAGTCAGAACCTCCTTGTTTTTTTACACGTATGTTGTGATCGGAAGTCACTGTCCATGGTGCTGAACCAGTTTAACTCTTTCAGCACCGTGGACAGTGACTGTCTCCTGACGTCGCGTACCCGAACATTTTTTGCCGGGTTCGGTCAAAACGAGTTCGGCCGAACCCGGTGAAGTTCGGTGCGCTCATCTCTAATTTGACACTCCGTTTGTATGTTTGTAAACAGAAAAGCACGTGGTGCTTTTCTGTTTACATTCATCCTTTTGACAGCTCTTGCGTGATTTTCGCGCATGCAACGCAGTAGCGTCCGTGTGGCATGTGTTGTTTTCACGCACCCATTGACTTCAATGGGTGCGTGATGCGCGTAAAACGCACGATTTTAGAACATGTCGTGAGTTTTACGCAACGCACTCACGCTGCGCAAAATTCACGCATCGTCTAAACTGCCCCATAGAGTAATATAGGTGCGTACGACACGCGTGAAAAGCACGCGCGTCGCACGCGCGTATATTACGCTCGTGTAAATGAGGCCTAAAACAGCACATACTGATCTATTAGGATCCCTATGCGCTGCCTAAATGAATGGAGAAGTGCATGAGGCTGATTGGTCAGCGTCATACACTCCTCTGTACAACGCCCACTTGGTCAATAGTAAAACACGCCCAGTTGTCCATTGAGAAACTCATTAGCATAAAGCTAAAATCGCTCCTAACGTGGTAAAAATAGATTGTTTTTTTAAATAAAAAGCACTGCTGTCACCTACGTTATAGCGCCGATCTCCTTATGTAGGAGATACGGCACTTATAATGTGGTGACAGAGCATCTTTAACTGATGTAAGCCCAATTTGTCAGTCAGGTGGACTGGCGGCTTGGCTAACACGGCTCCTGTGTGCCTCTAACGCACAATCTAACCCGAATACTGATCAAATCTATGTTCATCAACTTAGATTTGATTTGTGTTCGGGTTAGGCCTTATTCAGACGAGCGTATTTCACGTCCTTGTGCTTTTGTGTTTTTTTCACGGACACCACGCGGACCTATGAAATTCAATGGGGCTATTTAGACATGCGTTGTTTTTCATGCAGCGTGTGTCCATTGTGTGAAACTCCCTGCATGTCCTATTTTGGTGCGTTATGGGCAGGGACCTCTCCCTTTCTGTCTTATTTGTTTTGATTATTTATCATTTCACTTCCCCCAGTTGTAGAGTGCTTCGGAATATGTTAGCTCTATATAAAGATCATGATTATTAATAATCTGTTAGGCCTATGCTATTCTAAAGGGTTTCGATTTATATTGTTGACCGCTTATTCCTTCTATTTCAGGGTAACGGAACAATTTCTTGCAGGAATAAGAGCGCCCGCGACGAACACACTGAATGAGGAGTATTCTGCTTCCATAGCACCATATTCTAACTGCCTGGTCTCTTTGAATGAGGATGACAATGGAAGAGATGAAGAATGAAGCAGAGACCACTTCTATGGTTTCCATGCCATTGTATGCGGTTATGTATCCAGTATTTAATGAGGTTGGTGTTCATCATATACAATACTTAAGGGCGTATTCCCAACTCCGGCATTTATGGCATAACCACAGGATATGCCATAAATGTCTGATAGATGCCGGTCCCCGCAACTATATTGAACGGAGATCATCCGACTCGCGTTTCGCCCGGCAAGGCGGCTGCTGGTCTCTCCTTACGGGCTGGAACTAAGTGGAGAGGTGCCACGCATGTACGCGCTCTCCTCTATTATGTTGTATGGGAGTTTCGGAAAAAGCGGTGTAGCACTACAATAGGAAATCTTTTAGCACAAAAATTCAGATTGTTTTGTTTTTTTCTTCCTTCTAAGGCCTCATGCACACGGGTTTTTACTGTCCACAAATACCGATCCGACAGCTAAATATCCGTACCCATCCGCAATTTCAGAAGCGCCCATAGAGTTCTATGAACGAGTCCGTGCGACGGACATGAATAGGACATGCTCTATATTTCGCGGATCATTTCTACGGCCCGGACGCACATTTGTAAATATACGGAAAGGTGTCCGTGGCCAATAGAAATGAGTGGGTCCGTAATTTCGCATTCCATAATTACGGATGAAAACTACGGTCTTGTGCATGGGGCCTAAGCTAGCAATTGCCAGCCGGGGTTCCCAGGAAGGGTACCCCAGGAGACATAAGTTACAGCTCTGTTTTTTCATATCCGAGATGGCAAACTGGGCCTGCAAGCTCATAGATGTTTGTCATCAGTACAGGAAAGCAGTCGACAAATCTTGGACGAAATGTATCAAATTATAGTGTTACTTTCTCCTACAGCAAGGGAGAAGAGGTTACCCCGAAAGTAATGAAACCGCTTGGATTCTTTTTATTTCTGTTTTTTAGAACAGATCCTAGCTTAAAATTTAAGGACCAGTTTTGGCTTTGTCTACACGTTTTTCCTCTACTTTCTGTTCCGTTAATCTGTTTCCGTTAAAGAGGTTCTCTCATAATGATCTTTCGTGAGGATTGGCGATAGGTTCATTGGGGGTCCCAAAGTTCCCTGTGTGAGTGGAGTGGTACTGGCCTCCTTGTACCACCGCTCCATCAACTTATATCGGACTGCCAGAGAAAATCCCTGTAATGACCCCATTGGCTTCAGTGGGATTTTTCGGATGTCAAACACTATCAGGTTCCATCAATTTGCTTCCAGTACACCATACAAGATTTTTTTCGGAAAAACCTTGAAGTCCATGAAAAAGCTAATTAAAATGGGGGGAAAAAATGCTCCTTGACTATGCTTTCCGTTTCAATCTGTAAACATGTAAAGCCAAATATTAACGTGAAAGGGGCCTTGTGAGCACTTGTGAATCACTAGACAAGGAAATGAGAATTGGTATTGCTGCAATGTGTTTAGTGACTTCTCCCTGTTGGACAGGCATTAAAATGCTGCTCTACCACTCCTACGATGACACACACAAGGAACAATAGGAGTAGGGTGAGGCCGACATTGGCATGGCTAAATTGCTTGCTTATTATGTGACAAAATCCTATGTTTATACATGTTTCTTAAAAAGCAGAATGTCTATGGGGCATATTTACTACGACTGTCTTGGTATGAAGCCTTCACGAGTAAGATGCGGCACATTTATTAAGAGGTGCACGCCTCTTAATAAATTTGTTGCGTCTTCCACTGTCCGTGTGCCAGGAGGAGAAATGAAGGCTAGAAATGAGCTGGCTTAGCTTTCCCGAAAATGTCAGGCCACAGATTTATTTATTTTTATTTTGTTGCGCGTTCTGCAACTTTTTTTACGCTAGAAAACTGGTGTAAAAGTGGTTAAATTCCCCACTTAGTTTATATGACTATTTGCCTGTCAATGAGGTCATCGTGCCCACTTCCGTTACCAGAGCCAGTTTGCCACTTTGTAGTTTTGCTCCGAGTGGCTGGCTGTCTGAAATGAACACAATTGTGAAACTAGAAGAAAATCACTTATATTTGAAACTCAGAGACTCCGACACGCCAATTTCTTAAGACTGGCACTTAATTTACATCTGTTAGCTGTAGCGAGCAGAAAACGGCAGTTTTTTACACAGAATACCTTTGAAGAAGGAGAAAAGGCTGGTCATATGCTAGCAGTGGTAGCAAAGGCACAACAGGGGGTAACACATATCACTGCTTTAAAAACGGCGGAGGGCCATTTAGTTACAGAGAACTTGGAAGTTGTAAAAGTTTTGACAGACTTTTTTATTCAGACCTATATACCTCCAAGGTGCACCCATCTACATCTGATATTTATACGTTCTTAAATAAAGCACAGCTCCCTAAGCTGTCAGGAAGCGCCAAGGCACTTCTGGATTCTCCACTCACGTTGGAGGAACTGGAAGAAGCGGTCAAACAGATGGCTAATGATAAGGCACCTGGGGCGGACGGGCTACCAGTTGAAATTTATAAAAAATACTCTGAGGTGCTCTTGCCCAAATTATTAGAAGTATTTAATTATTCATTGGATTGTGGTTCTTTGCCGGCTTCTATGCAAGAAGCCATTATTGTGGTCTTGCCAAAACCCGGGAAAGATCCTCAATTAGCTGATTCTTATCGACCGATTTCATTATTAACATCTGACGTTAAGATTCTGGCAAAGGCATTAGCTCTGCGGTTGAATGGTGTTATCTCTACCATTATACACCCGGATCAGACCGGTTTTATGCCTGCTAGGTCGACAGCCATGAATGAGACGTTTATTTGTAAATCTTCAGCTGAGGGCAGACAATGTAGGTGAAAGAGCCATTTTTTCACTGGACGCTGCCAAAGCGTTTGACAGTGTGGAATGGCAATATCTTTGGTGCACCTTGGAGGCTATGGGTTTTGGACCATCTTTTATAGCATGGATTAAGGTCCTGTATCCTTGCCCTACAGCCAGAATACAGGCAAATGGAGGATTGTCTCCCCGGTTTGCTCTTGAAAGAGGGACTAGACAGGTATGCCCATTATCGCCCCTCCTGTTTGCCGTGGCAGTAGAACCCTTGGCAGCGCGCATACGTGTGTCAGACGATATTAAGGGATTCTTGTATGGCTCGGTGCAAGAAAAGGTAGCGCTTTACGCAGATGATATGCTTCTATACTTGGGGGATGTGGGTAGCTCTCTGGCAGAAACAATATCCCTAATTGAGAAATTTGGGGCATTGTCTGGGTTTAAAATAAATTGGGATAAATCCCATCTGCTCCCTGTGGATTCAATGTGCTCTATATCAGGGGTGCATGGGGTACCTGTAGGACATCTTAAATATTTAGGGATCAAGATCTCGACCTCCCCTTCTGAATATGTTGCTCTCAATTTGCAACCCCTTCTGGTCAAATTTAAAATGAAAATAATGGCTTGGTGTAAATTACATCTGACAGTTGTGGGTAGGGTCAATCTTATTAAGATGATCCTAATGCCACAATTATTGTATATTTTACATAACTCCCCTGTATGGATCTCATTACACAACTTTTATTATATTAATGCACTTTTTAGGGACCTAATATGGCGGAAGGGTCGCTCAAGAATTAGATTAGAAATTCTACAGCGCGCAAAGCATGATGGTGGTTTGGCCCTACCCAACCCTTGGATATATTTTCTTGCCTCCCAATGTCGGCACTTTAAGGGGTGGGGGGAAATTATATCCAAGGGATCCAATGGATCGATTCTACAGGCACAGTTTGGACCATCTGTTTTATTCTCAGTATTGGAGGCAGGTCACTCTGTTGGCGGGCAGGAATACGCCCACATATACACTAACGCGTAAAGTATGGGATAAAGTCTGAGCTATTAGAGATATGGGGGTTTGCACAATTTTTACACCTTTGTGGGGGAATAAGGCACTTCCGGAATTCTTCTCTCTTGAAGGATTTGAGGGTTGGAAAGCAAGAGGCATCCTTTATGTCTCCCAGTTGCTCCAGGAGGATGTATTTAAAACTTATCAACAGATCCAAGAGGAGTTTGAATTACCTCGAAATTCCCTCTATCAATACTTACAGATAAGACATGCTTTTGATGCCCAGAAGAAGGCGGTGGATTTGGCAATACACGCAGATGGGGTGTTGTCTGTTTTACATACCGGGAGTGTTACATCGGGGATTATTTCACATATTTATCAGTTGTTGATCAGTAAATTTTTTGATAAATACCCACTGATGGCTTCTAAAATATGGGAAAGAGATATGGGTCCCATCTCTGAAGAACAATGGATAGATTTTATGAAAGCAGTTCCGAATATTTCTCTTAGTGAGGCTGGGCGCCTTTCTCAATTATATATTATCCATAGAGTATACACGACTCCTAAATTTCTTTTTCATATTGGGGTAAGGATTGATTCGAAATGCCCCAGATGCGTGGATAGGGTGCTGACCATATGCATATGTTGTGGTACTGCCCACAGTTAACCACGTACTGGATGGATGTACTGAAGGTGATTCAGGAGGCCTATGGACCTGTGTTGCAAGGGACTCCTATGGAATGCGTTTTGGGATGTATAATGGACACCCCACCCTCTACTTTAGAGCGGTTGGCTATTGTAAGGTTGCTATATATAGCTAGAAAACTAATTGCCCTACATTGGATACAAGGCGCCCCGCCGATTAGGAGCGAATTCATTGCAAAAGCGAATAAAATTATTGTATTGGAAAAGGTTGTCTATGTAAAGCGCAAAACGCTTAAAAAATTTGAATCCATATGGGGACCATGGGTAGGGGTAATGGAATCTGTATTATAAAATGTATTCAGGGACTCTGTATGACCGCCAGCCTTTACACGGTATTGGGGTTATGTATATAGATGTGGGATAAGGAGAAGGGGGGAAATAGAGGATTAAATATCTGCCATATATTATATCTGTTTTGTATTATACATGCTTGTAGACGATTAAGCTACTTGACATTTGGAAAATGATCTGTCCCATGTACCTTGTATTTTGTGAATAATGTATTCAATATTTGGTACCATTTCTATTTCATATACGATCTAATTTGGAATTTTGTGACGGTGCCTGGGGGGAGGGTTTGGGATAGGGTTTGTTTAATATGTTTTGTACTATATAATTTTGAAACTTCAATAAAAAAATTATCTGATTTAAAAAAAAAAAAAGACTGGCATTTTATATGCCAGTCTTAATACATGTGGCGCTGGAGTAAAATGTGCCTAACTTATTAAGAGACTGTCTGCGCATGGAACTGGCATGGAAAAGTTAATACATTTGCCCCTGTGTGTTGAAGTCTGAACACTGCATAAGGAACTACAAGACCTCACTATTTTGGCTGTGGTGTAGGCATTCGTATTATTTATGTTAGTTTCTTAAAGGGCACCTGTCCCTAAACCACCAGCATGTCATTATGAAGCTGGAGTTTAGTGTTTCAAACCTGCTGGACGTTTCGGGAATAGTTAGTAAAGTAACTTACTGAGAAAAGTCTTGTGGTGCAAATTGTGAACATGAAGCTGAGAATGGACCTCTCCGTGTGTGCAATGTGCATGCACCGGAGGCCGCCCCAATGTTCATCTTGGTGAATTTGGAACCCTAAACCCCAGATTCATAACATACTGGGAGATTTAGTAGTTCCAAACCTATTGACGGGTTCCCTTTAGGCCTCCTTCACACACACAATTGTTCTGGCAAATGTGATAAATCTATGATTGCTGGGGGCCTCCCCACTGAGACCTCCACCTTACGGTCCTCTGCTCTACCATTCGATTCAACTGTGTGTGTCTCTTGAAGATACCGATACAGTTTAAACCGGGAAAAAAAAAAAATGTAAAAAAATTATTTATTTTTTTTCAATGAATTGCCCAGCCCTAGTAATAACCGTCCACTTCCAGATAAGTATAGAGGGTTTTTCTAGATTAGTTGTAGTGTTGGTTCCTTGGTAGAAAGGACTGCCTGAAAATAAGACTAGATTGAATGGCTGTTAAGTGGAAACCATTTTTTAAAGGGCGTAAGTAAAATGATCAATGACCTGATAAGAGCGGTGCTTTTTCTCCCTATATCCTATCATCCTGAGATAAAGGAGATAAATCCTGCCGTGTTCCAGCGAGGCGCGCCGTCTCGCAGCCTTGTAATCTGCAAGGGTTTAAACACCATACAAATGTTTCCACTCATGGAGCGTCTCCCATAAACAAAGAGACAAAGCTTCTCTTATGATCTGTGCCGGGATTAAAACAAACAAACAAAATAAAAAATGAAACTCTATTTTTCTCCTGCATTCTTCGGATAATTCTGCTTTGCTTTTGCTTTCCTTTTTTATGGGTTCCCCTGATGTGATAAATTTGATTTATGAGTACCGTGGGAGCGTACGAGGACAAAAGGCTGTGTGTAAAATTATAGCTTCAATTTGTGCCGTGTCTCCAACTAGAATCAATCTGAGCTTTGGCTTCCGAAACGGCCATTGTATTATTTTTGGGACAGCTGGTAAACAGACTGCTCGGTGCTGCTTGTGCATCTGCACGGAACGCTCCAATAGGAAATCATTTAGACGCATTGCTTTTGGCAGATTGTTTTCTGCTTAGACACCAAAATATGCAGATGCTGCAAAATTCAATGTAGGAATGTTTTATTTTGTGCTCATTGGTTTGCTAGAAGTCTGGCAGACGTGATGCTGCGCACCGACCATATAGCACCATGTATCACAATGGCAATGCCAGCTCCGCAGATATAGAGACATTTTACTGTTCTGCTAACCCTGGAAATCTCTGCTGCACTCTTCTGAGCTGCAATGCAGTAAATACAGGAGGGCATTGCTCTGCATTTCCGAGAACGACATGACCACTTTGTTCAGATAAGGAATTGTATTTTCTTCTAGTGACGGGTTCCCTGGTCATATAAACGTGGCGGGATTTTTGCAACGGAATTCTGTGCGGAAATTTTGCAGCGTTTACAGGGACTGCAAAGTGAATGAGATTTAAAGAAATCTCACCCACACGCTGCGTAAAAAGGTCAATAAATTGACCCGCGATGCGGATATTATTTTTACGCGCCAGTTTTTTTAAAACAGCGGCGTAAAAAAAACGCTCCATCTGAACGAAATGTTTTTTCCATTTGAATTCAATGGGCAGATGTTTGTAGGCGTTTAGCTACCGTTTTTTTTCAGGCTTATTACGCCTGAAAACACAGCGTGTGAACAATCCCATGAGGGTTATCACCTGCCTGACCCAGAAACCAGTTTGACTACATTCAGAATAGAATTTCAAATAACCCTATGATTCTAGATGGATGGATGGATGGATGGGTAATAGATAGATAGGTAATAGATAGATAGATAGATAGGTGATAGATAGATAGATAGATAGATAGGTGATAGATAGATAGATAGGTAATAGATAGATAGATAGATAGATAGATAGATAGATAGATAGATAGATAGATAGATAGATAGATAGGTAGATAGATAGATAGATAGATAGATAGATAGATAGATAGGTGATAGATAGATAGGTAATAGATAGATGGATGGATGGAGAAGAATTTGGTAATGTTTAATCCTGAGTTGATGCTTTTGTATTTGGAAAGCAAATTGATTGTCCTTTTTATTTAATAAAAGTAAACACATGGTTCTTGATGCACTAACTTATTTTTTTTTGCCTCTTTCACAGTTAGAGCGCGTAAATCTTTCAGCAGCTCAGACTCTTCGGGCAGCTTTTATAAAGGTAGGTGACTAGTCCTTCATATACTCGGCTAGGTAATGAATAAATGACTGTTTCTGGACCTTTACCACACTTTTCCGTTCAGTTTCTGGCTGCAGTTGCTGTTCTCAGACTCCGTGGTCTCTCTTACTAACTCTAGAGAATCCTGTACAAGCTGTAATGTAAAATGCACAGACGGTCACTATCCGTCCTATTGACGTGACCCCTACAGCTCTATAGGCCACTATTACTAGCATGGCAAATGAAAGTGAAAATAGCGCAACTAAAAGAAGTAACTAGATATTCGGTAGGCACTTGAATTGATCTCTGCTTGGCGTGTGACTGCCGCCAGTTCTAAGCACTTGTCGCCTTATATAAGCTTATGGGACCGTGAGATACTAACCTGACTGACTGAGGGGGAGCATTGAGAGGTGATGCTCGCCATTTGCATATGGTTTACCTACTTTCTCACATGTATCAGGGCATTTTAGTTGCGGTTTACCATTCCTTGAGAAGATGTGTGGGCAGGGACTGATGGGGCATCTTTCTTAAGCGCCACCCTCCTGTCCTTTTCACATGTGCTGCTGGAGTGCTAAGCTTCTTCTGGACGCTTTTAGGTAAAGCATTCATGACCGTGGCATTTTGGGCCATAAATAGTAAAGTTCTTGAGCACGCTAGCCCCATTGGCTTTAATAATAGAGAGAACCTAACCTCACACCCAATAATAATTCGAAAGGGCACAACCCTGTGTGCTCCTTCCCAGCCACATCCCATTACATACCAGACCCATGTAGCCAATACAACTGGGGCCCAACTATACAATGGAACAGCTCATTAACGCACAGTTGGTCTTGACAGGAAGAATAGTGTTACATATACAATAGCAGCGCTATTCCTCCCTTCAAATTTGACAATTTGCATTGAAAGCTCCAACACAAATGTGAACAGAACCTAAGGCATTTTCTGCATGACTGTCTACAGCCGTGTTATGGCAGTGGCGTGCAATATCCAATTGATTCACGTACGTACGAGTACTCATGAGTTTTGTTTCTGATTTACACAATTGGTTGTGTATTTGTTGTTTTGTTGAACTGCAATGATCATACACTGGCCTGGCTGATCGATTAGTAGACACAATTCCTACATGGGGCATCCACCCAGATTACGCATTATGCCCCATTATGAATGCATGCATTATGTAACATTTACATTTCTAATAATTGTACGTTTGCGAGTGAGTCAGCGCAACTAAACACGGGATTGTACAGAAGAAAGTCAGATCTCAAACGTTTCTCCACCTCCCATGTGAGAACTTTAATCAGGCAGATGAAATGCAAATGTAATTAAAGCATTCCCATGCGACCCACGGGGCAGAGCCACTTGTGTTTGTATGCCAAGGTGACCTGCACTGTGTTTTAGATGTGGCAGATTAAGTGTTTTCCTAAAGCTGGCAGATGTAATGAATCGTACTCTTATTAATCTGTTCGTGTTACTGACCCCACTCCACACGTCTTACAACTTCTTTAATAGAACCGGGGAGGTTTTGATCAATTTTGCTGTAAACAAATTATTAACCAGTGGTTGGCAGCAGCTACTGCATTATTCTAAGCCCACGAAGGATGCCAGTGCGCTTCGCAGCAGATTATTAGATTAGCATCTTGATATTTATCAAGGTAAATGAGTTGGTAAATCTGAAATACCTATGGATTATAAAATCAATAGGGACCCGGACTCCTCATTTTTGTGGCACGTTGCTAGGGCTTCCGACTATATCCCTCAATCTCCTAATGAATCTAAAAAGTGAATTACTAATGTCTATATTTTGGAAAATGGTGCTCAAAGGTGACCTGCCCTTTTAGTTCCGTTTCTGTTATGCTAGGCCCTTCCATCAGGGAAACCCATCAACGGCAAGGCAAACTGAAACCTTTGCTTTACTATGGATCTTAATTAGTCCATTGTGAATGGTTTCCGTTTGTTTCCGTTCCGTAAGGTTTCCGGTTTTTTGGCAGAAACCATAGCGCAAGCGACTACGCTATTGTTTCCCTAAAAAAAACAAAAACGGAAACCTTATGGATAGATGTGATAGATTACAGGTCTTAGCGAAAGATGCAGCTGCTCTGTATACAGGATTCAAAGCAGCTGTGTATCGAAGTAAAAATAATTTTTAATAAAAACGAATTTGAAAGTTGCACAAAACACACTTATGTGTTTATTTTATTTTTTTAAATGAACCTTTAAAGGTTTACATAGCCGTCAAGTAATACGTTTTATATTTACCCCAATGTGGTGCTATTAAAAAAATACAACTACTTCTGCAAAAAACAAGCCCTGACATGGATATTTTGACAAACACATTTTTAATTATGGCTCTTGGAATGCAAGAAAAATAATACTTTATTTATGTCAAACTAGGATGGTCACTAAAGGGTTCCTGCGCCATTTTATTATAGCTCTGGCAATCCCCCTTAGTAAGTTGTGTAGCGTCATATCGGTTGTGTTCTGTGTATTTTGTCTCAGGCAGAAAAAGAGAATCCAGGGCTCACACAAGATATCATCACAAAAATCCTTGAAAAGAAGAGTGTGGAAGTAAACTTTACAGAATCTCTCCTACGTATGGCGGCTGATGATGTGGAAGGTAAGCTGGCATTTAGGGGGGAAGAAATAGCTGCAACCTTTCTGCCTAAAACCGTTTTAGGAAATGTACCTAGAGTGGTTTCTGTGGGGGAGGGGGGGGTGACCACGAGGCATTATTCTTCATTGACACCGGTAGGGGAGAAAGTGACAAACGCCACCATAAAGTGATTTTAGGGGTCGGGATGCAGCAAACCATAAAACTGATAATTTTCAGGTGGTCACGTGGAGTGATTCAGCCAATAGGGGGAAGCGTGTGCGGGTCCTTGGGGCAGGTAACCGGTTTTATTTTCTTACTGGAGAGAAAGCTGTTCTGAAGGGGAGACTCCACTTTTTAAGCTCCGCTGCTCTTATAGTCTTTCTATTGCACTTAGAATACATGATTGAACGACCTGAACCCGAGTTCCAGGAACTGAATGAAAAAGCACGGGCGCTTAAACAGATCCTTGGAAAAATACCGGATGAAATCAACGATAGAGTGCGGTTTCTCCAGACAATCAAGTGAGTGTCGTGTTCTCTTAAATATATATGGTCTATATTATGTCTAGTGTGCTTGGCTGCTTCTGTCTTGCGAACAATATATCTTATATCTCCTTGTAATTCAGGCCATTGATAGTTTGGATGATTTTTTTACCATTTGTGCTGTAAATTTCTGCAGTGGCCAATAAAGTGAATTCTTTGTGACAGAAACCAACCATTTCTAAGTTCTGTTCATAGCAAGTAGTGATATTCAGCGCAGACCTTCTTCACATGTTCACAATAGCGTCACGCTTTACTTCAATTGTAAACATTTTGGAACTGGGGGGATAAATAATTCCAGATAGAACAGTTGCCATCTTTTCTATCTCAAAAAATCATAGACTTGCTTCACTGGAAAGACAATGGAACCGGGTAATGTAGAGTAAAACGCCAGTGTGAACAGAGCCTTATTGGGGACAAAGCAAGTGTTACTAAAGTTTTTCAAGGGGAAGACTTCAGAAAGTAAAATCTTTACATACATCTTCAAAGAGTTTTTCTATAACCGCATCTGGTAATATCGATCAAATGTTTGAGGAATTAGACATTGTTTGGCGTGTCTGTTTTTTTAAATTTTTTTTATTTCTAGCTTTAGAAACGTTCCAAGCGTTGCATATTCTACAACCGGTAACTTTTTTTATTTACAGAGACATTGCGAGTGCAATAAAGGAACTTCTTGACACTGTCAACAATGTCTTCAAAAAGTATCAATACCAGAACCGTAGGGTAAGTTTATCAAACACTGGCATTGATTCCCCACCGAAACTAATTTGACAAGAATTACCGTTAAGATGGTAGCAAGTTGTGTGATCTCTACAATTCAAGCCGGTTCATCCGGTAGATCTTCAAACTATAACCATAAAAAATGTCCCTGGTGGCTAGAGAAATCTATTCCTGAGATTAGAAGGCTGAATTGGCGGAGGTCTAAGACAGGCTTGTTATTACACCATTAACAAGATGCTGGCATCGGGACAGACCCCTTTAGGCCCCATGCACATGTCTGTGGCCATGATCACAGACCGCAATTGTGGGCAGCCGCCCGCATTTTCGGCCTGTGCTCCCATACAAAGTATGGGAGCATGGCCCGTAAAAAGCAAAAGATAGGACGTGTCCTATCTTTTGTGATACACTTCTATGGCCCGGACACCTTCCCGTAAATAAACAGGAAGGTGTCCGTGGACAATAGAAGTGAATGGGTCCGTAATTGCGGTCCGCCAATAAGGACAATTTTTACAGTCGAGTGCATGGGGCCTAAACTTTTAAAAATCTTCAGGAACCGGAGCGCCACACTTAGACAACTTGCTAACAATGGAGGATGGGAATGCCACATGGCAGCAATCCTACCAGGACCTTCCCTCATCCCTTAATTCATATTTTAATAAAAAATAAATTCATGGGGTTCATGGAGTTTGTTATTCCTAATGCAGCATGACGCGTATGCACAAAAGTAGAGTATTGTAATAATTAAGGGGGTTGTCTGGTATGCAGACTTTTTTTTATTTTTTGACTGGTAAGACCAATGTAATTAAAAAAATAAATAAAAAAAAATCGTAATCTAATGACTGAATTCTTCTGTCCGTCAATGCTGGTATCCCTCCATGACATTTTAGCCATAGTGAAACCACAGCTGCGGCAGTCTAAACAACATGCTGGATGGAGGGAGTTATTTGGTGTTTTTTTTAGGAGGGGCAGTTTATACAGGTTTTAAAAAAAAAAAAAAAAAGTCTGGATCCTTCACAACCAGTCTAAGGGTATGTGCACAAGATGGCGACCATTACGTCTGAAATTACGGAGCTGTTTTCAGGAGAAAACCGCTCCGTAATTGCTCGTACTCGCATTTTGCGAGGCGTCATTGACGGCCGTAGTTTGGAGCTGTTCATTGGATTCAATGAAAAACGGCTCAAATTACGTCCAAAGAAGTGTCCTGCACTTCTTTGCCGAGGCTGTTATTTTACGAGCCGTCTTTTGACAGCGATGCGTAAAATGACAGGTCGTCGGCAAACCCATTCAAATGAATGGGTAGATGTTTGCCGATGTATTGTAGCCCTATTTTCAGGCGTAAAACGAGGCATAATACACCTCGTTTACGCCTGAATATAGGTCGTGTGAACCCAGCCTAAGAGTTATTCTCTGCTTTCACAAAGTAAACCATTTCATCCATTCATCTATTCGGGAAACTGTAATAATGACTACGTGCCAATGAACTTTGCTCAGAGACTTCACTGTTTGCATTATGACTTATTGTGTTTTTACAGGCACTTGAGCACCAAAAGAAAGAATTTGTAAAATACTCTAAAAGTTTTAGCGATACTCTCAAAACCTATTTTAAAGATGGAAAGTAAGTACTTTTAGCTAAAATGACGTGTTCCACAGTTTAAAGTTCAGGTCAAGATAATCTGTATGTGTTTTGTCCCCTACTGGCAGTAGTTCATGATTGTACATTGCTGCATTATGTATTGTCAATGCCTAAATGTATCGTGTAATATATATCATTTCTTATGCACAAGTTATCTCCGAATCCCACAAATTAGAACTGACTCTTTTTCTCTGAAAAACAAAAAACCAAAACATTAGATGTCTTTAACCCGTTAGTGACCGGCCCATCGTGTTTCTACGTCTGTCACTAACGGGCCTTATTCCGATGCCATAGACTTTTTACGTCGCGGCATCGGAATAAGTAAACAGAGCTGGGAGCTGTCAAAACTCCCTGCTCTCAGCTGCCAGAGGCAGCTGAGGGCTGGGAGCGTCCCTGCTCTGCCGGGTGAGATCGATATTAGTATCGATCTCACCCGTTTAACCCCTCAGATGCGGTGCTCAATAGCGTGCACCGCATCTGAGTGGTTTTGGAGAGAGGGAGGGAGCTCCCTCTCTCTCCCACCGACACCCGGCGATACGATCGCCGAGTGTCTGTGTCTCCAATGGCAGCCGGGGGCCTAATAAAGGCCCCCAGGTCTGCCTGTCATGAATGCCTGCTAGGTCATGCCGCAGGCATGACCTAGCAGATGCCTGTCCGTGGTAAACGGACAGGCAGTAATACACTGCAATACAAAAGTATTGCAGTGTATTATAAATGCGATCGCAGAATCACATATTATATTATAGTCCCCTAGTGGGACTAGTAAAAAAGTTTAATAAAGTTAATAAAAAAAAAAAATGAAAAACCCACTTTTCCCCTTACAAAATGCTTTATTATTAAAAAAACAAAGTAAAGTTAAAAAGTTACACATATTTGGTATCGCCGCGTCCGTAACGACCCCGACTATAAATCTATTACATTATTTAACCTGCACGGTGAACGCCGTAAAAAATTTAATAAAAAAACTATGGAAAAATTGCTGTTTTCTGTGAATCCTGACTTTAAAAAAAAGTAATCAAAAAGTCGCATCTACTCCAAAATGGTACCAATAAAAACTACAAGTCGTCCCACAAAAAAAAAAGCCCTCATACAACCGCATCGGCGAAAAAATAAAAACGTTACGGCTCTTCAAATATGGAGGCACTATAACAAATAATTTAAAAAAAAAAGCGTTTCTACTGTGTAAAAGTAGTAAAACATACAAAAACTATACATGGTATCGTTGCAATCGTAACAACCCGCTGAATAAAGTTATTGTGTTATTTATAGCACACGGTAAACGGCGTAGATTTAAGACGTGAAAAAGAGTGGCAACATTTCAGGTTTTTTTCTATTTCCCCCCAAATAAAAGTTAATCAATAAATAATATGTCCCCCAAAATGGTGCTATTAAAAAATGCAACTTGTCCCGCAAAAAACAAGAC
The DNA here is from genome assembly GCF_050947455.1 of Rhinoderma darwinii. NCBI lineage: Eukaryota > Metazoa > Chordata > Amphibia > Anura > Rhinodermatidae > Rhinoderma > Rhinoderma darwinii. The sequence continues at coordinate 134,896,777 of NC_134690.1, read as the reverse complement.
CTTATACATCTATGTCGACGCAAAAATAAAAAGGTTATAGCTCTTGGAATGCGACGATGGAAAAACTAAAAAAAATGGCCTGGTCATTAAGGTCTAAAATAGGCTGGTCATTAAGGGGTTAAAGGGGTTGTCCAGATTGGGGGCAGTTTATCTATCCACAGGATAGGTCACGAGTACATGATCGTGGGCTCTGACCCCCGGACCCCGCACTGATAAGCTGAATAGCTGCAGTACAGCCGCTATACTGTGACCAGAGCCATCTGCTTCAGACGTTGACTGCTGCAAAACTTCTGTTGCCCGGAGGCAGCTGATTGGGGCAGGGTCCGGGTGTCGCACCCCCACTGATAATATACTGATGACCTATCCTGTGGATAGGTAATCCGTATGAAGAACTGTCCCGTGCCTGGACAACCCCTTTAAGGAAATGTGTTACATGCAGATGCATTTCAAAGGGTGCCATTCTGCAGAGTGTGAATGAAGTTTTGTAAAAACCCAATTCACTTGTAGCGCACTGTCCTATGTTGTGGATTTTCAGTGCAGAGTTCTTCACCTCGCCTATAGGGACTTTCTACCCTCGTTGGTATAGATGCAGAAAGAAGCATATTGTTCAGATGTTTGGCTATCTTTTTGCCTTGGTCCTGTGCTTGTTTCATCAGGTCTAGTATGTAACTAGCAGGTTACCTCGTCTTCTACAGTTTTATATCATCTTGCTGCCAGTTACATTGTAGCCTGTTTTTCCTCCTCTGTCATTTTTGAGGATCACCCCGTGTTTTTGTGCCCTTCTAAGGCTGAACTAAAAATGCATTGTATTACCCCAGCACACCGCTGGACTGTTTGATGTTTCTCTAAGACCAAGCGGCATCCTCGCTGGGGGGAGGAATCAGACTTGGCATTGCCTCGTATCAGTGCGAAAATAACAGTAAGGCCTCATGCACACGACTGTAGCTGTGGGCACGGATGGCCGTGGAGTGTCATCCGCAAATCACAGACTGCACACGTTGATTTCAATGAGCCTGGACCGTAAATACAGCCCGTAATAAGACCTGCCCCATCATTTTGCGATCCATGCTGTCGGCCAGTGCTCGGACTGTTGAAACCACGGTCGTGTGCATAGGCCCATAGCAATGAATGGATCCGCAATTCACCCGCAGATTTGGGTGAATTGCTAAGGGAGGCTGCAAATGATGTCCCCAATATATTGCATAGCAATGCTTCCGTAGATACTGACTGTTTACGGATGCACATCCATAGCTGCCTGCCATAGAAGCCTATGGGCGCTTCTGTAAATACAGTGTGTGCCGTAATTACGGACAAGAATAAGACAGGTTCCATCATTTTTTTTCAACACTGGTATACGTGGCCAATAGAAATGAATCAGTCCGTAATTACGGATGAAAAATACGGTTCTGTGCATGGGGCCTAAGGGTTAGTTCACATGGAGTTTTTTTGTAGACCGATTTTGATCTGCCAGAGGTTTTTTTTTTTTGGGGGGTTTTTTTTGCCCACACTGCTGTTTTCTTTTTTTTTTCTTTTTTTTTTTCTGCCTTATTGATTTCAATGGGAAGACAGTGGTGAAAACCAGGGGAAGAGCGAATATGCTGCTTCTTTTTTCCCATGAGCGGCCAAGAGCCACTTGGGGTGGGGGGGCGCCTTTGCCTCCCACTGGAGTCAATGAGGGACGATTTTGGGCCGTTTTTTGGCGCTTATTCAGATGCAGTTACTGCGTCAAAATCTGCACCAAAAAAAAAACTGTGTGAACTGACCCTAAATATTAATAGGCAGTTCTGACCCCATTGACCTACTTGGAGGGGATTGCGCTCTACAACAGACACCATGTTAATAACAGTACCATTTTTGTAGTCCAATATATTAGATCTAGTTGTTAAAAATGGAAAACCGTTCGCTGTTCTAATGTTAATTTTTGTTTTTTTTCTTTCTTTCTTGCAGGGCATTAAATGTATTTATAAGTGCCAACCGCCTAATTCATCAAACCAACTTGATACTCCAGACCTTTAAAACTGTGGCCTGAAAAGTGTAAATGACTGAGAGCTGTAATTTTAAGTGCTGGACGGAGCTACTTTTATTATGTAAATTAAGTTTTGACTGTATAAATTATCAGTTCCGCCAGAGGGACATAAATGCAGGATGTTTAATGGGATTATTGCCATCTTACACCATATTTTTGTAAGATTTATTGTAGTTTATCATAATCTCACAATGAAGATTTTGCATCACTTTTTGCTATTATCATTCTTTTCAGAATTATAAGCCAAAAGAATTTACGCCTTAATGTGTCATTATATAACATTCCTTATAAGAATTGTAAATATTGGTGTTCTGTTTCTGACATTTTAACTTGAAACCGAAGAGCTGCAAGATTATGTATTTAACAATATTTGGTGGCAAATATTCAATAAATAGTTTACAACTGTTAAACTTATTTTATTTTAATTTTTTTTGCTTAATTGACTTCTTTTCTTGTGCATTGATTTTGGAATGTGTGGAATAAATGTGATTTACTCTCTGGACTGGCACAGTCACCATGAGTTTTCTTCTCTTTGGCACAGTTGGGAATTCTGCTCATCACACGTATCACATATATAGGTTTGTTTTCACATGTCCAACATGTTGAAGTGGGATATTTTGATACTCCGATCAAGTGCTATTATGTTATTGGACACTGACTAGAATTGAGGGACAAAAATTGTCTCCACTTTTGAAGGGATTTAATGTAAATTGCTCCTTAGCAAAGAAAGGGATTGAGCAACAAGCAAAGCCCAAACCGCTTATAGGGTGTATGCCTCTGAACAGGTTTTATCCAATTCCCTGGATTTTAATATTATTAGGTAACTGCAAATAAAGATTTAATTTATCCATTGAAGCGAGTGCTTACTTTTATTGCCTATTGCCCTATCGTAACAGACATTGCATTGCTGCTCAGCACCTATTAAGAATGTATTGGTAGCAACACCTCCCAAACCTCTCCTCTCCGCTATTGATAGACCTCTCCTGAAGGCCGAGTTCCCACGTAGCGTAAACGCTGTGGAATTTCAGCAATGGAATTCTGTGCGGGGGAAAAAACGCAGCATAAACACAAAAAATTGACCCTCGTCGCGGAATTGAAATCCGCAGCTTGTCAATTTATGCTGCATATTTGTTGCTTTTCCGTTGCAGGTTTTCCCCCATGAACTCAATGGCGATGCAAAACCGTCAGCAAAGCCATGTGAAAAAATTGCAACTCATACGTACCCAGAACGCTCTCCTTCTTCCTGCAATCCAGCCTCCTGGGATGACATTTCCTCCCATGTGACCGCTGCAGTGTCACATGGCCTGCAACGTCTTCTTGGGAGGCCGGACTACGTGCAGAAAAGAGGGAGGGGGTATGTGTTTTTGTTTTTTTACCCCAGCGCAGCATTCCGCATGTGGTGCGGTTTTTCCGTACGGAAGGGTTCCAGGTCTGATGCGCTGCGCGGTTTATACGCAGCGTATCCGACCCGTGGGAACCCGACCGAAAAGTACGTCGGATAATGCAGGAGCCCGTAATCATGAGGGGAGGGGTTTGAGAGGTATTGCCGCCGATAAACTAGGGCACTGCGCTGATGAGTCGATGGCTGCGGAACTTTTTTTTTTTTTTTAAGGCTTTATTGGCATGTGAAGTGTGCAGAAATATAATTTAAAAAAAAATAATTTCCAGTATGTTTGAACTGCTTTCCCCGAGACCTATTTAGTGTTAACACCTTAGGGGGGGGGGGTCAAATCTGCTGACCGACTCCAATTACCAAATGAGGAACTCTAATCTTGTGCTGCCTCATTGCAGCCTTTCTTCTCCCATGTGACTACACGATCTATGTATACTAACATTTCTTGTAAAATGGAGACTCCGCAGGAAGAAAGCTCCAAATAAAAATGTTTACAAAAAATTGACACAGACAGCATGCATGGAGTAGACTGAATGCAAATCCATCCATGTTGCACTATTGATTTTCTGAACAAACCTTTTCGCAGACGCTCTGCAGATCTCTCTATATGTAGCCTGTTCCATTGGTTCCTGTTGAATGCAGTATATTCCCCAGTAGAAGCTCTGCTTTAATTTCTTCTAGTAGGGAAAGTGATGGTAAACATACCAAACCGTAATGTAAATGGGACCTAACTGGTTTTGCAGTTGGAGAAATTTCCGAAAGCGGGTTTTGATGCATTTCCCCCCCCCCCTTCGCTTATGACCGAACTGAAAGTTGAAGCGCCTCAAAGGAAAACTACAGATAAAATATGTGTGTGTGTATATATGTATATGTGTGTATATATATATATAGAGCCTCTCCTCACGCTTCTAGTTTACTGTCCTTGATAGGAGACCAAAAGGCCACGGTGCGCCAGAGCGAAATGAGAACCAGATAACTTTTATTTTTTCCCAGGTACCTGGAGGATAGTTGCCTTCCAGTTGGCAACAGGTCTTGTATGACACTTCCAAGTGCTATTTCCACTATTATCCCAAGAGCTATATAGGTGTGGGACCGGAGGTTCTGGTGCCGCAGAGGCTTACTTCTGGGTTTGGAAGGGAGGACACCATTGAATACGTGCACATGCTACTGTCCTTATTAGTGGTGTTCACGTCCAGTGGGAGTGAGAACACTATGTAAAGTGTGTGTACGTTGGACCATGTGCACACTACGTTATGTCAGCTGGAGGAATGCCAGGGAACTTCTGGTGAAAGTAGACGTCCCAGAATATGGCTGGAATTTCTAAAATCCGGCTTTTGTCAGATCTGGTGATGATAGACGTTCCTGTCTCGAAACTTCAGTAAAGCAGCATGGAAGTTGCTGCAAAAGTAGATCCAGCTGCTTACCCTAGTCCCAGCCACGGTAGTTTCCGCTGCATAGAGGTGCTCATGAGTGTTTATAATTATAGTTTTAGGTTTAGCAAAGGCCTAGGAATGCATTGTCTAAAGTAATATGCAAGTTTGCTAAGAAGTTATGTAAAGCTAGCATTGAGAATTTTTTTTTGAGGAATCTCCTTTTTAAATACCTTGTCTATGATCAAATCTGAAATTAGAAGCTCCTTTTAAGCTGAAGAACAGCCCTAAGTACTGTACGTCCTCAGGAAAGGGTGAGGTTTCCCTCGTGTCCTATTCAGAGGAAAACTATGATGAGTTTGAAAGTGGAGAATTATATTGGGATTCCTCCTTGGGGAAAGGGTGTCATCCATATTTCCCGGCGGGGGATACAGACAAGTCATTAAGAGCGATTCGGTCCACTATGACGATTGCGGACACTAAGAAGCATAGATCAGTTCATGTCATGTTTGAATGTCTAGAGGGGCGCAAAAGAAAATAGTTTTGAATGTTTTCCAGTACAGGCAAATATTTTGTCTCCTCAAAAAGGAGTGGAAAAAGTTCAACAAGAAAGAGGTTGATCCTAAAAGGGCAAAAACAGAAATATCCCTTTTGAGGAGAATGTCTGTTGCAATTGGGATAGAGCCCCCAAGATTAATGTTACAATTTTCAGAGTTTCTAGTAAAACAGCCTTACAGCCCTTTTACACTGCCTAATCATCAGGCAAACGTGTGTTCACAGAACGTTTGGTCCTGATCCTTGCCCTGTGTAAACAGGGCAACGATCAGCCAATGAAAGAGCAAGTGCTCTTTCATCGGCTGATTGTATAGTTTATGCAGTCGAAAATATTATAGATGTTGGCAGCACATCTCCCTGTGATAGAACTGTATGTAGACGAGCAATCGTCCCCATATTAGCTCCTTGTGAAAGGGGCAAACGAGCGCCGATCAACTAGCTGTCTCGATTGCTGCTCATTTACATGGCCCCCGTTGGGCCCTGTAAGAGGAACCTTACCCTTCGATAACATGGGACTGCCTAAGGATCCATTAGATAAATTAAAAAAAAACCAATGTTTCTTAAAAAGGGCCTTGGAGTCCGCAGCAGCCTCCTTTTAAAACCAACATCGCAGCCGCCTGCACAGCCAGAGCCCTTATCATTTGGATTTATCATCTGCAATCAGAACTTAAAAGTAAAGGCCCTTATACACAGGCCAATGATTGGGCAAACAAGCAGTCATATGAATGCTCATTCCCGATCGTTGCCATGTCTAAACGATCGCATCTTTTATAAAGCACCAAATATCGTCGTCTGCAGCACTCGTACTCATTCCGGTCACTGCTCGTATTGTGAATCGCTGACACGGCAGTAGCCGCAATTCACAGTATTACAACTTTTTCCCATTGAAGTGAAAGCGTCTCTCCTGCTCTCCTTATTACCTGTTATCCCCCCCCCCCCCCATTGACTGTTAGCACGGAGCTACCCTCTTTCAGTATGATCCATCTTTATAACAGTAAATACTGTCTTCCAGGTGTGATAAACGGGCTTATCTAACAAATTGAGCCAGGCAGCCAGCCACTTCATGTCACCGACACAGAGAAGGGGAGGGAGCTACTCTTTTGGCATGTCCCTGATCAGGGAAGTGGCTCCACTTTCAGGAGCACGACAGGGCATAGAAATCTGGACACTTTAAAAAAAAATGAAAGTATCCCTAACGCTGATGTGAACACCCCCCTATTAACCTCTTGCCGACACAGGACAAGAATACTCGTCCTGAGCGGCGGGTGCTTGCCGCATTAGGACGAGCATTCTCGTCCTGCAGTTAAACTGTCACCACATGTAAACACGCTGTGACCGAAGAGTGACTTCAGCTGTCATAGACAGCTGATACTCACATATGTTAGTGGCGGGACCAATCGCAGCTGTCCCCGCCTGGAGATGGCTGTGATTGGTCAGTCAACCCAGACTGAACAATCACAGCCAAAATGTGAAGAAATTGCCTACCCCAGCTCCGGTCTCCTCATTCCTGTCACAGTTGTGAGGAGATTGGAGAGAACAGCTGTAATTTAGTGTGTCCCAGTGTCAAAATTAGAAATGATCCCCCTGAACTGCTCCTTGACCTTTGGGGAGCTGTTTAGGAGCTGTCAGTTCATTTGTACTGTTGAAAAAAAAAGAAGAATCGAAAAAAACATATTTAATGATAGTAGTGTTAGAGATTTTATATATATATATATATATAGAGAGAGAGAGAGTTGAAATTTGGTGGGATTTAATGGGGTCATAAAATCTACCAGTTAACGCTAAAAAAACACACCCCCTTGGGGGCGATGGGGTGGGCGGGGGCAGCAAAATCTTAGAGGCTCTGTCACCAAATAAGTGTCCTATCTTCTACATAATATGATCGGCACTGTAATGTAGATTACAACAGTGTTTTCTTATCTAGAAAAACGATAATTTTTGATGGAGTTATGAACGATTTTAGCTTTATGCTAATGCCTTTCTTAATGGACAGCTGGGCGTGTTTTACTATATGGCCAAGTGGGCGTTGTTTGGAGGAGTGTATGATGCTGACCAATCAGTGACCAATCAGCGTCATACACTTCTCCCCATTCATTTACATAGTACATAGTGATCTTGGGAGATCACTATGTGCAGCCACATAAACACACTATAATGTTACTCAAGTGTCCTGAAAGTGAATAAACATCACTACCAGCCAGGATGTGGTGTCTATTCAGAATCCTGACACTTCGGTAACGTTTGTGTGAAATTGACAGCACAGCAAGTGTAATGTCGTTTTAAATGACAGTTTACAGCGTAATCTCGCAAGATTATGCTTTCTGTGCTGTAAATTTCATGTGTTTTCTCCCCAAATTCCAGAATTAATTTCTGCCCCGGGAATAAAAATTGACACCACCGGGTACAGCAAACGTTACCGAAGTGTCAGAATTCTGAATACACATCACGTCCTGGCTGGTAGTAATCTCTATTCACTGTCCGGACACTTCAGTAATGTTAGTGTGTGTGTATGTGGCTGCACATAATGATCTAGCAAGATCACTATGTGCTGTGTAAATGAATGGAGAGAAGTGTATGACGCTGATTGGTCAGCATCATACACGTCTCTCCACAACCCACTTGGTCAAAAAGTAAAACACGCCCAGTTGTCCATTAAGAAAGTCATTAGCATAAAGCTAAAATAGGTCATAACTCCGTCAAAAATGATAGTTTTTCTAAATAAACTGCTGTAATCTACATTACAGCGCCGATCACATTATGTAGAAGATAGGGAACTTATAATGTGGTGACAGAGCCTCTTTAAATGGTTGTATTGCAAGTTATATATATATTTAGTATAATCATTTAGGTAGGTTTTTTGTGCTGAGTTTTCAAGTGTTTTTCTAGTCTGAAAAATAAAATTTGTCTATTCTAGTATGGCTAAACAGATGTACACTGTGGAGGAGGCCTACACCATGCTGTGTTCAGACACAGATACCACCAGTGATGATGAGGAACATTTTTTAATAATGTCCTCATCAAGTGATAGTGAAGAACCCCACAAAGGTAGAGTATGCAGAGTGACAGTCAGTTAAGTGACTCCGATTGGGTGCCCCAAATGTGTTTTCTCCCCAAATTCCAGAATTAATTTCTGCCCTAGGAATAAAAATTGACACCACCGGGTACAGCAAACTGGATTTTTTTTTTTAAATATTTTTCACAGAAGAGATAGTGAACCTGATGGTTACACAAACCAACCTATACGCATTACAATTTCTGGCAAGTCACCCCACCTCTTACTATGCAAGAAGCCAGATATGGCATCCCACTGATGCCGCAGAAATGCGAACGTTTTGTGAGCTTTTTCTGAATATGGGGTTTATTAAAAAAAAAAAAAACATAAGTTTCTATTCGTCCACTGATGTATTATATGATAAGCCAATGTACAGGGCTGTAATGATGAGAACACTGTTTGAAGCGCTGCTAAAATTTCTACATTACGCCGATAACAGCCAGTGCCCTGCCCCTGGTGTCCTTACCAATGACAGACTATTCAAAATTAGGCCACTACTGACTCACTTTAATGAGAAATTTTCAGAGGCATACACCCCCCAAAATAATATTTGCCATCGCCGAGTAACAGTGCTGTTCAAGGAGAGGTTGGGATTCTGGCAATATTTGCAAAGTGAACGTGTGAGATACGAAATCAACATTTACAAGCTCTGTGAGAGTGAAAGTTGGTACACTCACAGATTCCGTATCTACGAGGGAAAAGATTCCCAGATCTGTCCACCAGAATGCCACACCATCCTCAACATAAGTGCCAAAATTGTCTGGGACCTTTTATATCCCCTGCTAGGTAAAGAATAACGCCTTTACATCGACAGTTTCTATACAAGGGTCCCTCTTTTCAAGTGTCTGTTTGAAAAAGGGACAGTGGCCTGTGGTACAGTAAGGAGGAATCAAAGAGGCCTCCCCAAAAATCTGGTGGATCAAAAATTGAGACCTGGTGAAAGCAGGTCCCTGTGCAGTGAAAACATTATGCTGACTAAATTTACGGACAAAAAAGATGTCTTCATCGTCACGTCTATTCATGCGGACAGCAGCACCCCTGTTCCTGTAAGAGGAGGTAACACCACAGCCCTAAAGTCTGTGTGCATTCAAGAATACAACCAACATATGGGAGGGGTGGACCTGGCTGACCAATTATACAGCCATACTACGCAATGCGGAAGTCACGCGTCTGGTATAAAAAGGTCGCAGTGCACTTAATTCGAACAGCACTGTGTAATTCCTTTATATTATACCGCAAGGCAGGAAAAAAATGCCCGGTATCTTTAATACCAAGAACAAGTAGTAAAACAATTACAGTTCGAAGACCGGGCAGAAGAGGGTGCAAGCACATCCCATGGAAGTCAGGCCAGCAGAGTTGTATCGGGACAGCACTTCCCAACCGAAATTCCCCCCCACTAAAAAAAATACGGCCCTACAAAAAATGTTGTGTTTGTTACAAAAATGGAGTTAGAAAAGACACGGGTTATCATTGCGACACTTGTCCTGATAAGCCGGGGATGTGCATCAAAGAATGTTTTCGTTCTTATCATTCTTCTCTAAAATATTAATTTAATTAATTCTCTAATTTTATTTTAACCCCTTTTGCTCTTTTCATATAGACATACAGATATTTTACCCCTATTTCCATTACATTAGTGCCCATTTAAAAATTGGAATTAGGGGGCGTGGCTTGACGATGGCGGTGTGAGGACGCGTGTGCTCAGAGCTCCGGACCTGCACCACTCTCTGCACACTATCACGGGCACTACTTACCTGCTCCAGCGCCGGGATGACCAAGGGCAGACACCGCAAGTCTCAGTCGGTCACCCCGGGTCCATCAATGGATCGCTACCTTCGATCCGGCCGCGACGGGTCTTCACCGCGGCCCTCCTCCATTCCAGCAGTAGGCCGCAGCCGATCCCCGACGTCGCGTGGGGACTCTCCGCCCACCGGCACCGTGGTCCCGGTTGGATCCTCCAGAGGACTGCAGGACCGCTCCTCTGATGCTCCGTCCCCGGAGGTAGGTCCAGATGCAGGGATCGTGGCAGGGTCTGTGCCTCTGGGGAGAGCTGCCGCTCCCCTCCCCCAGCAGCATCCACCTGAGCCCGGACGGGAACATGGCCGCAGGGGAAAAAAAGGCGCGGTAGATAAGGCGCCACTCTCCTCCGCTGTCCCCCTGCATTACTACACAGAGGACATGTCATCACTGAGCCAGGGCACACCAGCCATACTAAGGGGCCCACTCACCTCCGCTGACCGGGGGGATCCCCACCTAACTACATCTACTGGCCCCCCTCCTTCTATGGAACGGACCCTGGCAGAGTTATGGGAGATGGTGAGGGCACTGCCCACGAAATCAGATTTGGATGCTCGCCTAGCCCAATTGGAAGATAAACATGACCGGGCCATAGGGGTTGTATCCCAGGACTTACGATCTTTAACCGTACGGGTAGACGCATTGGAGCGCCAGAACTCTGTTCACACAACAGACATTTCGGTCCTCTCTCAGTCTATGGACACCCAATCGACTCAAATGAGGGACTTCTCCCTGCATCTGGACGACGTGGAGAACAGGGCGAGATGGAACAACTTAAAGCTGAGGGGCATTTCAAAGTCTGTACCGCCTGAGGAGCTATACGAGGTTGTCACCCATATCTTTAACAAGCTCATGGACAGACCACGCGATTTGGCCATTCAAATGGATAGGGTACATCGCTTGGCAGGCCCACGGAACAGGAAAAGTAATCGTCCGCGAGATGTCATCTGCAGGGTGCACTTTTATAAATAAAAAGAGGACATTGCACGGCGAGCTTGGGAGCGGGGGGCCATTCCTTTCCAGGGTGCGGAGGTGACCATTTTGCCGGATGTCTCAAGGCTGACCCTACATATGCGCAGGGTGATACGCCCTCTGCTGGAGGCTACTAAAGAAGCAGGCGCTTCCTACAGATGGGGCCATCCTTTCCACGTCATCCTCCGCCGACAGGGGCAATCCTTTGCTGTCCGCTTTCCGGACGACTTGGAAGCAGCCTTCCGTTTCCTCGAAATCTCCCCAGTGCGCCTCCCAGACTGGACGGAGCCGCCGCCGTCGCTCTTCCCCAGGGGGGGCCTGTACCCGGACTCTGTATGCCCGTCTCTGCTTCCTCCTAGAGACGGTCCTCGTGAGCAACGGGCATCTGGACGGCGCTCGTCCCGAATAAATTGATCGGCCAGCGGCCAGAAGGCTAATCTATCTCTGTACCCATGAGGATATCATTGGGGGGCTGTTTGTTATGAGTGTCTAACCACCCTTCCTTTTCTCCTCAGGTTTCCTCTCAGGTTTTTGCGGGAGGGACTGTTGTCAGGGAAAAGGGGAATTTAGGTGGGCCAGGGGGTCACGTCTGTGAGGCCTGGGTGATTGTCTCAGGGAACCTTTTTCCCCATCATACTGCGCTGCGAGGTCAGGAACCTACATACACCCGTTACAGTAATCCGGTCGAGTCCGGGGTTCCGGCCTGCTCTTATTTGGGCTTATACAACCTTAGTCCCAAGTAGTGGCGAGTCTCAGGGAGATCACATCTTCACGCCGCTGTCCTTCTACGTTCCCCACTAGGTTTCCGCACTGTTGTGTCGTGTTCAGGGGGCTTTTTCTCTCGGGTCCGACATAACACGCAAAGTATTGTTTAGGGGTTCTGTACTCCGCTGCTAGTGGGCCGTTAGTGTCCCTCTTCTTGGCCCTCCCTCCTCCCTACGGGGGTTGCCATCTCTTTTCCCTGCCTATCTCCCCCTATTTGTTTTCCTACTGTGGCTCCACATGTCTAACATTACGGTTGTTTCCCTGAATGCACAGGGCCTGAATGTTCCAGAGAAGAGATCCTCCATCCTCCATCTCCTTTGGAAAAAGAAAGCGCATGTGGCATTTCTCCAGGAAACGCACTTCCGGGCGGACAGCGTTCCACGGTTGACGGACTCTCACTACACGGAGGGGTATCACAGTACCTCACCAGATTCCAAGACCAATGGGGTCTCTATCTTGATCTCTCGTTCTCTTCCGTGGGAGCACGTGGAGACTCGTACAGATGGAGTGGGACGGTATATCTTCATGAAGGGTAGGTCGGCTAACACACTGTTCACATTGGCCACATGCTATCTCCCTAACACGGGTCAGGTCGCCTTTTTGGAAGGGGCCTTGACGGAGTTGGATGCTTTTTCAGAAGGCACTCTCATACTAGGGGGGGACCTGAACCTTACATTGGACCCGACTATAGACTCCTCACGTGGACACTCGTCGTTACCCAGGTCGGCACACCGCCGGATGCGTCGGTTGCTACATGAACACCAACTGGTAGATGCGTGGCGGCTTATGCACCCGACGACAAAAGACTACACCTTCTTTTCGGCCCCCCACAACACATACACCAGACTAGACTACTTCTTCCTGCGCCACTCCCACCTCTCTAACCTCTCCTCAGGCTATAGATAATATAACCTTCTCGGACCACACCCTCATTACACTCTCGCTCTCTGTCTCCCTGCAGCCCACCCTCGCTCCTGGCAGTGGCGGTTAAATGACTCGCTCCTGCAGGATCCGACGGTAACTTCTGAAATACACAGGGATCTACGGGAGAATTTTGCCACGAATGTATTCCCAGATGTAAGTCCGCTTAGTGTTTGGGAGGCACATAAGTGCGTGATCCGGGATTCCTTCATCCGGATCAGATCTAAACTTAAAAGGGAGCGGACGGCTCACCTGGGCGACCTGTTATCTCGCATACACCTCCTCGAGCAGTCCCACAAGGCTTCCCTGGACCGGGTGGTGGGGGCGGAGCTGGGGCAGTTGCGTGTTCAGGTCCATTCTCTTTGTCTTGCTAAGGTTAGGGCCTCCATAGTGAAGTGTAGACGACATTTCTATGAATTTAGTAACAAACCAGGTAGGACTTTGGCACGGGCATTACGGAAAACTAGTTCACGTACCTATGTACCCCAGGTACAGGTCCCGGGAGCTGGGGGTATACACCGCCCCCAGGACATCTCGGAAGCCTTCCGGGCGTACTACCACTCACTCTACAATCTCCCGCGGTCCCCTCCTACCGCAGATGGGGAATCTAGACGGCAGCTGATGGAGGCATATCTCCGCTCCTCGGGGATGAAAAGTATCCCACAGGAAGCTCTAGCGGCTTTGGAAGAGCCGATTTCGCCAGAGGAGAGGTCCTGTGCCCTGAAGGACTCTCCGGTGGGGAAGGCGCCGGGCCAGGATAACTCCCTCACAGATGGGTGCTCTCTCCCTCAGGATGCCCTACGGGCATACATTACAGTTATACCCAAGGAAGGAAAGGACCCCGCCAGCTGCCAAAATTACCGCCCCATTTCACTGCTTAATGTGGAATCAAGCTGTTCGCAAAGATCTTGGCTCATGGGCTTACCCCCCTTCTCCACAGTGTGATCCACTATGACCAGGTGGGCTTCATGCCCCTTAGGGAAGCTAGGGATAACACCACTAGGGCAATTAATCTGATTCATCACGCGACTGCCTCGTCTCTGCCCACGCTGCTGCTGTCCACGGACGCGGAGAAGGCCTTTGACAGGGTGGATTGGGACTTCATGTCGGCCACTTTGCGGCACATCGGGCTGGGTTCCCACATGATGCAATGGATCTCAAGCCTCTACTCATCCCCTTCTGCCAGGGTTAAGGTTAACGGTACCTTCTCTTCCCCGCTCTCGATCTCCAATGGCACGCGGCAGGGATGCCCCCTGTCTCCCTTGATTTTTATTTTATGCCTGGAGCCCTTCCTCTGTCGGGTTCGTTCTAACCCAGATATAGCGGGTGTATCAGTGGGTGGAAGATCCCATAAAGTGGCTGCGTATGCGGACGACCTTCTGTTCTTCCTCACTGCGCCCAGGATCTCCTTGCCCAACCTCATGGCGGAGATGAGTAGATACTCGAAACTGTCAAATTTCAAAATTAACTATAAGAAGTCTAAGGCTCTCAATATATCGCTGCCGCAGTCCCTAGAGGATGACCTGTCGGGGTCCTTCTCCTTTAAGTGGGCCAGAGACTCGCTTCAATACTTGGGGGTCCAACTCTCCAGGGATCTCTCTCGCCTTTATGCAGTTAACTATCCTCCCCTCCTTCAACGTATAAAGAGCGATTTGGATTCCTGGACGAAGGGTACCTTCACGTGGTTCGGCAGATGTGCAATCTTCAAAATGAACATTCTCCCACGGATACTGTACTTCTTCCAAGCCCTACCGATCCACATTCCCCACACTTTCTTCCGAGCCCTCTTGTCCTTACTCCACCGCTTCATTTGGGAGGGGGAAACCGGCCCGTGTAGCCCATTCCATGCTTTTTTGCTCTAAGAGTGAAGGGGGTGTGGGGCTCCCTGATTTCGTTCCTTCCTATCCCTTTTCTGTCGTTCCTCTTTTCTCCTTTCCTTTTTCATGCTTCCCTCTAAGAGATGCTTCACAGTAGGCCTCTGTGCATGTCTGCAGGTTCAGGATGCAAGGGGTTAACCCCAATTATTGTATGACAATACCCAGTTTGTACATCTACCATGCAGGATGACCGCACATACCGGCCTGCGTGCCGAAGTCTTATATGGTCGCATATTCTTTTGGCATTAACGTGTTATGTTTGTTTGAAAATTGATAAATAAAAGAATTTGTAAAGAAAATAAAATTGGAATTATACCTCAAATGAAACAAACAATTTCATTATACCCCTAGATGAATACTGGAGGACGGTGTTTTCTGCTCTGTCACTTCAGAACATTGTGCCTGGAATTTATCTCACTAAACCCAAAAAGCCACACGGCACTTCAGTTTTATGCTCTCCCATAATTCCAGCTAAAATACATGGTAAACATAATCACTATACCCCTAGATGAATACTTTCAGGATCTGATTTATAAATGTGGTCACTTCTGGAGGGGTTACATTGTTCTGCCAGCTTAAATCTTCTGTAAGTGGAAGCTGTATTCTGAAAACTACAGGGTATTCCTTTGCTTTTGAGCCCTACAATGTTGACAAAGATAAGATTTTGGCCTAAGTGGGGGTAATTTTGAACAAGAGAAGCAGTGAAATAAACATTGGGGTACATTTCCTTAGTTTCATGTACTGGATACGAAGAAAAATGTCCTATAAATGACGCATTTGAGAGAGAAAATTTATTTTTTATTTTTACACCAGCTATGCATTAATTCCTCCGACAAAATTTAGGCTCAAACTAGCAACTACAACTATGAATAAATTCCTTGAGGGTGTAGTTTCCAAAATGGGGTCACTTCTTTGAGGTTTCCACTGTACTGGTACATTATGGTCTCTGCAAATGTGACATGGCACCCAAAAAACATCTGTCCAAAATCCAAATTGCACTCCTCACATTCTAATCCCTGCAGTGGGTCCGAACAGCAATTTATTACTACATATGGGGTATTTTTGTAATCGGGAGAATTTGCTTTACAAATGTTGGGGTGCTTTTTCTCCTTTATTCCTTGTAAAAATTTAAAACTTCTATGTTTTTCAGGAAAAAAAATATATTTTCATTTTCACAGCATAATTCCAATAAATTCAGCATAAAACCTGTCTGGTCAAAATGCTCACTATACACCTAGAAAAATTCCTTGAGGGGTGTAGTTTCCAAAATGGGGTCACTTTTGGGACGATTCCACTGTTTTGGTCCCTCTTGGGTGTTTCAAACGCGACATGGCACCCAAAAACCATTCCAGCAAAATCTGCGCACCAAAATCCAAATGGCGCTCCAGACCTTCTGAGCCCTGCTGTGTCGGGTGTCACAATTCCACTCATGCCCCATGCCTTGTAGCAGCCGCTATGGCTGCTATAGCGGTAGTTGGCAGCCACGGCCCTAAACTTCTACTGGTGGACCGGCCCGTGGGGAACATGCCCACCGGCCCAGTCTGCCCCTGCCTCTAATTTAGATATGGGTATTGCGCAATCAAGGTTACAATGATAATTTGGGTCTAAAAAAAAATAAAGATTGTTACACAGTATATTGCCTTATAATAGATTATACAATGCAATCTATAAGGCTATGTTCAAACGTTGAAGATTCTGTCAAAATTTTAAACCGGAATCTGTTTTCAGCTTAAGGGTTCGTCCACACGTAGCGGAATTGCTGTGTATTTTGCATCCGGAATTTCAGACGGAAAATCCGCAGCAGAATACAGTAGCAGCAAAGTTGGTGAGATTCAACAAATCTCATCCACTCGCTGCGTAAAGTTTCCAAACAGAAATTCACCTGTGGTGTTGTATTTTTCGTACCGAAGCATGCCAATTCCTGCTGCAGAAAGTGGACTGAATTGCTGCGTCTTTCAGAGAAAATTTCACCATCTCCCAACATTGAGAAAAACGACGCAAAATCCGCACCATTTTCTGCAGTAAAAAAAACGCAGAAAATGGTGCGGGTTTTCTGCAGCGGAATTTCAGCTAGTTTCTGAGGAACTGCTGCAGAAATTTTCTGCAGCAATTCCGTTACGAGTGGACGAGCCCAAAGGGTAATTAAACTTTTAAAAAACTTTTGACATGTCAGAAGTTTTGATCAGTTGGAGTCCGAGCAGAATCAGGATTGAGCTAGATTTTAAAATCCACAGTATGTTTATTATCGCTGTGTATACCGTGCTGAAAAGCCGTGGATCAGTTATATCCACCTATAGTAAGTCCTCTCCTTACTATAATCATGGTCAATGACATGACTGTTAATATTTGTGTAATCATCACATTCTGATGTCAGAACCTGAGGAGTATACAGAGATGAGTGGTACTACATAGACACTACATATCTCTTCCTGCAGATGCAGTCTGTCACATAATTTTTGCAGAAAGTTCATTCTCTAGTGTCAGCCAGTGTTTGACATGTATTGCTTTCTCTGTTTTTATTTTTTTCATTTTTAAAGCGTTTCTTGAGCAGCTGAAATGTGTATTATACAGTCGTGTCCCAATTGCTGCTAAACAACAGTACACAAGAAGAAAGAATTGATCAAGCGCTGTTTCGTGGTTTAAAAGGGAATCGATGTTCCCACTTTTATTTGCATAGAAAAATGAATAAAATATAAATGAACGCAGTAACAGGGTGGTTTCAAAGAGGGCAAGTGCCCAGGCCTACGCGTTTCGCACACGGACTGTGTTCTTATTCATGGCAGATATTCTTATGCGATGTGTGCCTCTCTGGTTTATACTCTTGGACTGTGAAATGGGCGGTGTGATTCTGTTAGACACCTGTAGCTATCAGCAATGCAAAAAAGTAACCCTTGAGAAACCAGATGGAACCAGGGTATGTAGAACCTATATGTAGAGTGCCAACTGTATGCTTTTGGAAATATACCAATTATAATTATGTGCGACAAGCTGTGCACCTCAAAATATTGGAACTACATCTCGTATAAAAAGTACATAGTACACAACTCAGCTGCTGCAATCATTCTTTGTGAAAATGATGAGAGTGTTTCACATCAATCAATGGTGGATAGGAATCTCCGCCTTAATCTTCAAAAGAGATTTTGCAGCAGCTGCGGTGTGTATTATAAGTAATAATGTTAACCTCTTCTATAAATTATAAGCGCCCACGCTCTCGTGCTTTCATATGGTAATGGGACTTTTTTGTGACTTCTGATATTCTTACAGGGGGCACATTATACTACTTACAGTCTATTACTCTTAAAATAGAACCTTAGTTTCCTTCAGTCCTCTGTCCAGATCAATGCTTAGAGCAATATATTCCAGCCCTGCTTGTGTTTGTGCAGTTACGGGACAGCGTTGTCCTGCTTTGTGTAAAGTTGCTAAGTAACAAGAAGCCGGGAAATGAAGACAAAAACATTCCTGTACACCCAGAAAATCAAGGGACTGAAGACAACTGTCAAACATGACTTTACCTGTTTACTGAGCTATGTAACGCCTTGGTCTCTGACCAATTTTATCAAACGTATGGCCTTTTAATAATTGTGCTGCTTATATTTGTGGTGCTTTTTATAATTCAGGACTAATGCTAAAGCTCAGAGGATTTGATTAGGAGGAAGAGATGAACAACCAAAATCCTCCTGTTATTGAACGACATCCCAGCTCTCCTGCAGCAGCTCTGGCAAGTGAAGAAAGTTCAGACGGTGGCAGACATCTAGGGGAATCAATTGAAAACAAGCTTAGCATAAAGGATTTTACCAAAATTCAAAATCTGTTTAAGGTAAGAACAAATAATAGATAAACAAGGAATATATTGCTGTTATTCCTTAAAAATGACTGACCACAAGAGTCCTTTAAAGTTTTCATATGTCATGCACTTTACATTTGCTCTTCGCTGGTCCAGCTATTTACCTATGAATGCCAAAGAATTTTGTCATAGGCACTAAAGGGAGTTTTACACAGGATGATTATTGGGCAGACGAGCGTTAATATAACGCTCGTTGCCGATAATTGCCCTGTGTAAACCGGGGAACGATCAGCAGATGAACGAGTAAACGCTCGATCATCTGCTGGTCGTATTGTTTTAAAAAAGTGAAATATTATCGCTGTCGGCAGCACATCTCCCTGTGTAAACAGGGAGACGCGCTGCCGACATGATAATACCGCATGATAAGACCGCTCGTCCCCATCCGTGTGACAGGAGCAAGCGAGCGCCGATCAATGATGGCCGCTTATCGACTGGTGTAAAAGGGCCTTAAAGCTAGCAATGAATGAGTAGTCGTTTATAGACGACCTGGTTGGATTGTCACTATGGACAACAATGCCTTCTATTACAATGACAAAATCCAAATAAATTGCAAATAGGTCTCAGATTTATCAGTTCAGGACAATATAGTGGTACATTCATATTGCTGCAGATCTGTCATTCTTTATGGCAGATTTCTCAAATATGACAAGAACTATGACTGAACTGCGACCGAAAATATCCATCATGCAAGTTTTTGATAGACATCTGCATTTAGTTGGCATCTAAAATGATATTTGGTGTCATAAAAAAGGGGCTGACCAAGATCAAGAGATAGTGTATGACTGAAATCATTAGTGTATGGCCAGCTTAAAGGGGTATTCCGGTGGTAGAGCATTTTTAGCAGTTTATACCTATCCAATGGATAGGGGATAACTGTTCGATCGGTGGGAGAACGACTGCTGGGCCGCCACTGATTGCCAGAACAGGGACCCCCATTCTCCATGGCAGTGAGACCGCTTAATGGGAGGAGTTGAATAGAGCAGTGGACGAGCATGCACATTGCACCGCTTCATCAAAGTCTATGGCACTGAGGAAAACTGCCGAGCACAGAACTTAGCAATTTCAGTCAGTTCCCGTAGACTGTGAATGGAGTGGCAGGGCATATGCTCACAGTGGTCGGATCCCCGCTGATCTATCATTTATCACCTATCGAGTGCATAGGTGATAACTTGTTACAAATGGAATACATTTTAAAGACTGACAGCGGCTCTGATACCTTATCTAACCCTAAAGGTATGTTCACATGGTCGTAAATGCCTGAAAAATGGCTGAAAAATCGGAAGCAGAACGCCTCCAAACATCTGCCCATTGATTTCAATGGGAAAACGGCGTTCTGTTCCGACGGAGCGTTTTTCTACGCGTAAAAAAATGGGCACGAAAAAGAAGTGCAGAACACTTCTTGGGACGTTTTTGGAGCCGTTTTCCATAGACTATATTGAAAAAAGCTCCAAAAACGGCCATAAAAAAACGCAGCAAAAATCGCGAGTGGCACAAAAAACGTCTGAAAATCAGGAGCTGTTTTCTCTTGAAAACCGCTCCGTATTCTGAGATGTTTTTGACTCTGCGTGTGAACATACCCTTATACTGATGAAATCTAAGTTGATCAAGAAGAGGTGTCAAAGGCACACAGGAGCCGCTGTCAGTAGAGCCGTCAGTCCAGCTCACTGACAGATTTGGCTAACAACATTGTTCTGCGGTTTATGCGTAAAGAGGATACATACAGTAGACGCTGCAGCGCTGAAATAAAGCATAATAAATTAAAAGTATATTAGAAAAGTGCTTAGTATCAGAAAATACATACAATACATTTTATAAAATATATGCCATCATGGGTTTTCATAGCCTTTAGGTTTTTCCATCCATAGATCTGATTCAGTAGCTGAACATTTGTCAATTAACATCATAAATGTATATAAATGTCTGATAAATTTCCAGACCAGAGGATTAAGTTTCCACGTTTTCCCAAAAATCTGATTGCCAGCAGAGACAAGAAAGTGAACACTCCAAAAGCTAAATCAATTTGAAATCTTCACTTCAGAATTATCCTCCAGTATATGGTCATGTTTACATGCAGTGATCATTATTGAAGCGTTCCTTGAAACAGCATCTTTTGCCTGCCGTAAATAATTTGATATATAAGCGTTGACGCAATCACGGGCCAAAATATATTAGACTGAAATCTGTAATGGGTATGTCAACCGATACCCGCCCTCCAGTGATTTATCCAGTTTCCAATCATGTTTTATCGATATATCGGAGGAGCAATAACACACAGACGCTGCTGGTATGCTCAAAATACTCCTCTACATTTTATTGCCAAACTCCATTACAATAATATCATTCAAAAGGGGTGTAGGCTTGAGGTTAACCAATCAGAGGCAATGTGACAATATTTCAATCAGCCAATTACAGACATACGATACATTCCAAATGCATTATTATAATTCTTCACACATGGGGGTTTGCAGGTGCCTTATCTTTCTTGGCAAGCATACAATTGATTGTTCTATTAAGATGGGGGAGACATACCCATATTGCCTATGTGAATGTGTCTCCCTCCTCCCATCTCACTCCCTGTTCCTTCCTTCCAAGCCTCGTATGGGAACCAAGGTGAAAGCTAGCTCAACATAGAAACATAAAAACCTGCCTTAAAGGAGTAAAGACTTTTATTCATTACAAAAAAAACAAGATGAAAACTCGAGGCAAGATGGCCGCTGCACAAAATGAATTAATTTAAACATTATTTGAATGACTTTCACAATAAGTAAATAATGTTTCTCCAGTAAATTTATACTGTGAAATATGGGTTAAAGTACAGGTATGCTGTAAAATGACTAAATTTGACCAAAGAAAAACTTTAAAGAACATTTCTCTGAAAATAAAATAAAAAACATAGTTCCTTAAGTCCCTTTTATAGTTTTTAATATTCGACTACTTGGTTATTTAGAAGCAGTTGACGTATAACTTTTCATTGTTAGAAAAATTGACGTTCCTCCCCCACACATCCTTGTCTACTGCCTTAGCTGTTTAAGTGTCACAGTAGTTGTGGCAGTGTTGTAATTCTGGCATTTTATTCATGAATCAGGGGTTCAGTGCTATAGTCCCCATCCAGATGGTGCATAGAATTGAGGTCAACAACAAATTACAACAGATTATATGTGTGTTTGATCCATTACATCGGTAGACACTCACTACTCATGCCCCAGTTTACCCATTACAGAATTTAGATACTTTGTTGACTGGCGTACATTAAAATCATAGGCCCCGTGGCAAAAGTCAGAATTGGGCCAACCCAAAAACATAAAAAACTTTTGTCCCAGTAGTGCCAGCCTCAGTTTGCCCTCTTTTTTCCAATATGTTACCATCATATTGCCAGCCATGCCACCGCATTAGTGTCGTCCCGTTTCCCATCTGGCCCAACGGTGTTTAGCCACAATAACCCCTTACTGCCAGACAATTTTCTCCATTCCCCAATAGTAAAAGCCACAATTAGCCCCCTTCATTGCATAATTTGCCCCTCAGTGTGCTAGCCACGCCACTAGTCTCATACAGTTTCCCCCCATACCATATTAGCTGTAGCCACAAAAAGCCTCCTTTATTTGCAACACATGTTTCCCATATAATGCCGGCAAGTTCCCTCCTTTAATGCAGCTTCAGGTCCCCTGCCCCTTCAACTCGGGGACACACACACTCACAAAGTGCCCAAGAAAAAACAAACATCAGAAACACATTGATTAAATAGAGTCGCCCACTGTGTTGTCCGCCTAAAGTGCCTCCTCGGCGCTAATCTTCCTGATTGCTGCGGACGCCAGCCTTGTGGCTGGAGCTGAGAGTACCAGCGCCATAAGGAAGCATGAGTAGCACGACTTCGATGGAGTGCTCCAGAAAGGTCACAAGACTCGACTGGTCTTTGTGATAATCACTAAATAGAGAGACAGGCAACAGAGCATGACACACAGAGGGTTGAAAGACATAACAGGGCTGGGCATTGCATAAGATTGATGGGGTGGGGGGCATTAGTTCTTGGGCACCCCCGACTTACAGGACCCGTAGCAGCTGCGTGGTCTTCCGCCATTGCATCAATTACTTTCTTTTAGTTTAGACCTAAATCTAATAGTCAACATAACTACAAAGTTTCCATTAGGTAGAACAATGGCTAAGAAGTATGAGAGCTGGCAAAAAGGAAAAGTGTAGCAAGTCAGTTCAAGGTAATGGGCTGGGCCCATACTAGTCACATCCTATGGGCAAGTGTGGTGCTGTTTCTAGGAAAATGATGACCTATTTTTGTAATCCTTTAAAGTAAACCAAAAAATGACAGTTCCAGGGAAAAACATCAAGAACAAATGTTTATCTCTTAGCTCTATGCGGAAATTAAAAACACACCTGGACGGGATTGTTGCTGTATTATCCTGCCAAACAACAATTCATTCGATAAAAACTTGTTATTTAACCGTAACAACTGAGGCCATCAGTTGGTTGCAAGGGTCCAGCTGCTGAAACCCTTAGGCTGAAAGCACAAGTTGCGCAATTTGATGCAGAAAATCTGCATCAAAACCGCAGGTATACGTATGTAATTTTTCAACAAAAACCCCACCTAATGGTGCGTCTTTTCATGCCTTTTTAGGTGCGTTTTTTAAATTTTACTGCCGAAATAGGTGGAGTTTTAGCTGCAGTTTTGGGTGTGTTTTTCTGAAAAGCTAGTTAGATACAATTTGCGAGCAAAAACGCAGGATAAATTGAAATGCGGATTTGAAAATATGCATCACAGGTCAATTTACGTGCAGAAAATATCTGCACCTTCTAGATGAGCTCGTCCACACGAGATTTCGGCCAGAAAAAACGCAGCAGAATACAGTAGCAGCATAGTTGATGAGATTTAAACAATCTCATCCACATGCTGCATAAAATTTCCGAGCCACAATTGACCTGCAGTGTGTATTTTTCGGACCGCAGCATGTCAATTCCTGCTACGGAAAGTGTCCAGAATTACTGCGTTTTTCAGAGAAGATGTCACCATCTCCTAAATTTTCTGCAACAATTCCGTTGTGCGTGGACAAGCCCTTAATGTTCAGCTGCTAAGAAGCTGTGAGTGCCTGGATTTTTCCCTTGCTGCAACACTGTATGGTAAATGTGGTATTACCCAGAATGCCGGGCCCACCAGAGCAATAGCCACTCTCTGTAGCAAATCTCCTCTCTCAATGACGGATTAGTCCAGTGGGGGGCACTATGATGTACTTATGCCCTAATAGAGCACATGGCGGTGTGAAGGAAAGCAAGGGAGTTGGATGTCTGTATGAGAAATCCGTAGCCCCACCACCTATAAAAAGAGTTCCACTTTAAATATGTCACTCCAGCCCACAAATAAACCTGCACTGAGCTGAGAATGTGAAATGTTCACAGCACTACACAAACCTAGGCCTGACGACGGCATGAATTAAAATGATTGACTGTCGGAGAAGATATTATAACTATGAACTATATTAGACTTTCCATAACTTTTTTAATTTAGGACATAAAAAGAACATGGTTACAGGTCTCTTCAATACAGATGAGCAAATAGATCTGCTAACTTTACAATTTACATTTCCTACATTGATGGACAGTTCTTTAGCCATCACTAAAAATGGAAAAATCAATATTCCGATTTTGACATTCAATTGGCCAACTTTGAGAAACTGCAGTTCGCCAACCTCTAGTAATGGCTACAGAAATGTAAAATATTTTGATGTAATCACATTTTCCTAATTTGTCACAATATTGTAATAGCTATGAAAAGTTATCATGTATATGTCTTCTCCCAGTCCCCAGAGCTAAATCCACCAGAATGCATGAGCAAGGAGGAATTCATGGAGAGAACATATGCAGCCGTGGGGCACGGTATGAAAGAAGAATACGGCGATTTATTTGATAAGATAGATGTGAGTCGTGAAGGTTTCATTGATTGGGACAAATTAACATCCTTCATGCTGCTTGAGCTTTACGAGAAAGATGAACGAGTGAAATCATCAGTAATTCCCCAGTGGAAGGATATTCGCAGCCTTCCATTAATTCACAAGGAAAACATCCAAAAAGTAGTTTATTTGAAAGGTTCTTGCCGCTACGTAACTTTGAGCAAAGATGGATTACTGGGAGTCTGGGGAGAGAATTTAAAACTACAAAGAAGCCTGCGGATCAGCACAGATACCGTCAAGCTGAAAGATTTATGGGCTACCAGCTTGGTGTTTCTGGCCAATGTAAACAAGGTAAATATGGATGTAAATATAAGTAATGCATATATCAATAAGGAAAGGGCGGAGGGTTACATTGTGGGCTTTATTCATTTTTTCTGTCAGGTAGGCTCTGCACAATGTGAAGCATGTGCCCTGTGCTGGCACGGCTTAGGTACGGGGACATAATCAATAAATGAAATTGACAGTCTATGTAGAAAAGGCTAAATAAACGAGCAATGTCACTGAAAAGGATAAATTGAAATACAAAAACAACACATCTATTATACTTTTTCATAGGTTATGGAATACCCATAAGTGAAGTAAGCAAAGAGCAACTAGTTACCTGAACTCATGGTTTATTTGTTCAGTCACCTAGCTGTAAAAGAGCGGGAAAACTTCTGATCCAAATACTACCACAGCATAAAGTCACATAAATCACCCAACTGACCGTACACGTAAAAGGGTTTCCCCCCACAATTTCCATTTATCAACTATTTACAGAGTTAAACTACTGTGGGGGGACGGGCACCACACGATCACTAGTATGAATTGCCCATTCCTTTTTATAAGCACATGTGCATTAAGATAAGGTCTGTATAGACTGCCAGTTAAGGTTGCATGATGCCGCTCCATAAAACTCTGGGAATTACGAAAGTGGTCCAGTGGGGTTCCTTTCACTTCCAATATCAGGGACCAGATAAGTCAGAATAACATATGTTCACAACGAAACCAGGGCTGTCAGAGAAATAGGGTAGTATGTTACTGTACGCTATTCTGACCATCAAAAACAAAAGGAATGTGATGGAACAAAAACTAACACTAAAGGTCCATTTATACGAGAAGATATTTGTATTAGCAATCACCTCTACAATTGCTGTAAGCGATTTAACGGTGATTACAGATAAGCATTCACACAATAAGTTATCAGCTGAATTGTCGTTTTAAATTAATTGAATGTCATTGACACCTGTAGTATATTAGAAGAAAATTTGGTGAGTGCGCCTCTTTAATAATTTCATATGTTGTCTATGGATCAAACTTTTCATCTTTACATACCCCAATGACATAATGACCAACGATAAAAATGTTGCATAAACTATTTTCAACATGAACAAAGAGCGTTTCATCGCTAGTCGTTCAGTCGCTGCACCTATTTACATTCAGCGATTATCATGCATGCTCGCTCGTTAGCATTCGAAAGTGATGGATTATGTTGTCATAACGTTAATGCTCTTTCCCCTTTATTGGAAATGGCAATCAGTTACCTTTGGGATGGTGGGAATGATAGTCCATGCTAGAGAATCTAGTGGATAATGAGAGTTCCTCTTGTTCCTCTACAAATGGGCCTAAAATAGTTCCCTGCACCCAAGATATACAAGATTTACACTTATAACGCAAGGTTTGCTAATGGTCATATTTTTTACCAAAATAGGATAAAATAATACACCACAGTCAGGGGAGAACTGTGCATTTGAGCAATCTGGCACTGCCCAAGGACCCAGAGCATTAGGGCACCGACAGCTTTCTACCTAGGAACTGCATCATATAACTTTAAGGGGATCAAAGCTCAGTTTTCCTTGGATATTGAAATCTCCTGCTCACTGTAATACAATTGATAAACTTCTGACAGCCTACAGCCACCACTAGGGAGAGCTCACTGCATAAGGTAAACCCAATGGGTGACATAGAAATCCATATGTGTTAAGCCCTGCCGGTAGAGAGAACTATATAGCTGTGTAAAAAGTAAGAAAAACACAGCCCCTATAATATATATATATATATATATATATATATATATATATATATATATATATATATATATACACTACCGTTCAAAAGTTTAGGGTCACTTAGAAATTTCCTTATTTTTGAAAGAAAAGCACAGTTTTTTTCAATGAAGATAACATTAAATTAATCAGAAATACACTCTATACATTGTTAATGTGCTAAATGACTATTCTAGCTGCAAACGTCTGTTTTTTAATGCAATATCTACATAGGTGTATAGAGGCCAATTTCCAGCAACTATCACTCCAGTGTTCTAATGGTACATTGTGTTTGCTAACTGTGTTAGAAGGCTAATGGATGATTAGAAAACACTTGAAAACCCTTGTGCAATTATGTTAGCACCGCTGTAAACAGTTTTGCTCTTTAGAGGAGCTATAAAACTGACCTTCCTTTGAGCTAGATGAGAATCTGGAGCATTACATTTGTGGGTTCGATTAAACTCTCAAAATGGCTAGAAAAAGAGAGCTTTCATGTGAAACTCGACAGTCTATTCTTGTTCTTAGAAATGAAGGCTATTCCATGCGAGAAATTGCCAAGAAACGGAAGATTTCCTACAACGGTGTGTACTACTCCCTTCAGAGGACAGCACACACAGGCTCGAACCAGAGTAGAAAGAGAAGTGGGAGGCCCCGCTGCACAACTGAGCAACAAGACAAGTACATTAGAGTCTCTAGTTTGAGAAATAGACGCCTCACAGGTCCTCAACTGGCAGCTTCATTAAATAGTACCCGCAAAACGCCAGTGTCAACGCCTACAGTGAAGAGGCGACTCCGGGATGCTGGCCTTCAGGGCAGAGTAGCAAAGAAAAAGCCATATCTGAGACTGGCTAATAAAAGGAAAAGATTAATATGGGCAAAAGCACACAGACATTGGACAGAGGAAGATTGGAAAAAAGTGTTATGGACAGACGAATCAAAGTTTGAGGTGTTTGGATCACACAAAGAACATTTGTGAGATGCAGAACAACTGAAAAGATGCTGGAAGAGTGCCTGACGCCATCTGTCAAGCATGGTGGAGGTAATGTGATGGTCTGGGGTTGCTTTGGTGCTGGTAAAGTGGGAGATTTGTACAAGGTAAAAGGGATTTTGAATAAGGAAGGCTATCACTCCATTTTGCAACGCCATGCCATACCCTGTGGACAGCGCTTGATTGGAGCCAATTTCATCCTACAACAGGACAATGACCCAAAGCACACCTCCAAATTATGCAAGAACTATTTAGGGAAGAAGCAGGCAGCTGGTATTCTATCTGTAATGGAGTGGCCAGCGCAGTCACCAGATCTCAACCCCATAGAGCTGTTGTGGGAGCAGCTTGACCGTATGGTACGCAAGAAGTGCCCATCAAGCCAATCCAACTTGTGGGAGGGGCTTCTGGAAGCATGGGGTGAAATTTCTCCCGATTACCTCAGCAAATTAACAGCTAGAATGCCAAAGGTCTGCAATGCTGTAATTGCTGCAAATGGAGCATTCTTTAACGAAAGCAAAGTTTGAAGGAGAAAATTATTATTTCAAATAAAAATCATTATTTCTAACCTTGTCAATGTCTTGACTATATTTTCTAGTCATTTTGCAACTCATTTGATAAATATAAGTGTGAGTTTTCATGGAAAACACAAAATCGTCTGGGTGAACCCAAACTTTTGAACGGTAGTGTATATATATATATATATATATATATATATATATATATATATATATATAATATATGCATATAGTTAAGATATATTAAATTTCCTTCATATTCAACTCCTTCAAATGAAAAAAGATCACTGAAGTAAAGGAACATATAACGTGGCAGTTACGGGGCTATATGACAATTCTCAGCCTACACCTGACCGCCATGTGATTAAACCTTTTGGGGAGTCCAACTTTCATTTTCTGTATGAGGCCTTAATATTTGGAGTGGCATCCGAGACCATGCACAAACCCTACATTTATCTTCATATTATAGTTCCATATTTTAATTTTTACTGTTCTTCATTCCGTAGGTTGCAGTTGCTTTCACCAGTAAGGAAATATGTTTCTATGATCTCAATTCAAAGCAGGACTTGTTTTGCCAGTATAAACTGCGAGGATTACCTGCCACGCCAATATGCATGGATTACTGGAACAACCCAGATGATGGCAATGATGCTATACTTACATTTGGAGATGTTAATGGGCAGGTGGAGTTAGCAATACAGTTGATTTTTTAGTCAATAAATGTTGCCCATGTCTCGTTTTCATGTTAAAAGCTAAAGTTGGTTGTACGCATTAGATGAAAGTCGTCCGAAATGAAAGATTTCGATCACTTCAGAAGATTATTTTTGTTCAAATTTTATGAGAACGTTCACAATGGCTGATATCATGTTGAATTTTTCAGCTGATACTATGCATCTGTGGCATGATCGGCCAGTTACATGAAAACTCTGTCGCCAACATATAGCATGAAGAAAAATCTGTCACCAGAGCTCCCAATAATACTAATAATTATGCCCCTGTTCTACCAGTTTAGACTGGCATATTGATGGCTGGACCATTTGTACGAATGATCCAACGTATAATTAATCAGCCGCAATGTGGCATAGCCTAATCTTAAGTGCATGGCCAGCTTTATTAGAATGTATTGCCTGTGATTGTGGTAACGTGGCTTCTTGTGTCTATAGGTCCAGGCTATCTGTTTCTCAGCAGCTATGATCTCCTTGTTTGAGCGGCCGGCTAATTCTACAGAGGATCAACAGACTACTCTGTACATTACCTGGAAAGAATTGATTTGTGGATTTCATAAATGTTGCTCTATTGAAAAACACGGACTCCATGAAAACAATTGGGTGCGAGAAGGTAATGTACTACTGCTTAGTAAAAAAAATTATCACATTGCTTCTCTCTAAAAGGATGGGATGATCTGATTAGCGCCAAACTCAAGGAACTCATTCCCCTTAATACAGCCAAGAATGTGAATAAGGCTATTCTTAAATTGGCCACATTCTTCCATGCAGCCATAGACACCTATATTACATTGCCTGGACTAGTAGATTATGGCTCCTCTAAGGCACCTGTGAGGTCCACCATTATTTTGAGTTTTCCTGGTTGAATGTCTTGCATGAATCACATATTCATGCACCCAGGGTGACCAACTCCAGTGATCAGTTGTAATCTGCGGGGGCATTCAGCAGTAAGTGTTCAATTCCCCTGCAGCACCACCACCACAGGGGAAATGAAGCATTACATGGGACTATTGAAATCAATAGTCCTGTCAGAGTGGTACTATTGAAATCAATGAGTCTGATAGGGACACTCTTTGGAATCTTTGTAGGGTAGACTGACGAGATGAGGGTCCTGAACAGGGGATTCCCTTTTATTAACTCAGAATTTCCTAAAAGGGTATTTGAAAATAGTTTTTCCAAACCAGACAAGCCATTTCCATAAGAAAGCCCCTGAATTGTCTTTATGGGTAAAGTCTTTCAAAATTCTATAAAGCTATTTCTGAGTTTGTGTAACAGGTTCCAAAGCTCACAACATCTTTCCATTTTAGTCCTTATAAGTATATATATATATATATATATATATATATATATATATATATATATATATATATATATATATATGTATGTATGTGTATATATATATATATATATATAAAAAAAAATATATATATATATACATGTTTTTTTTATAGGGAAATGCTCTTTAAAGAGCATCTCCACGTAAATTACCTTTATACATGAATACAATCAACAATGCAAGGCCTTGAGTTGTGAACATGCAATATTAATTTGACATTAGGTGAAGTGGCTCTGAAAGGCTTTGTCGATGAGCTACTACAATATGCTTCATTGTGCAATAAGACTTGCTGCGCACTACTCCAAAATTTATACTTCTTCTTATGCATAAACTAAGGACACTCTTCCTAAATAAATATAAATAAATAAATACATAAATAATATAATACCTATACAGAAAAATCATAGTGAAGATCAAGTGTACCTACACTACCGTTCAAAAGTTTAGGGTCACTTAGAAATTTCCTTATTTTTGAAAGAAAAGCACAGTTTTTTTCAATGAAGAGAACATTAAATTAATCAGAAATACACTCTATACATTGTTAATGTGCTAAATGACTCAACTAGCTACCACATCAGTGTGTGAAGAGTGGGAGAAGAGGGTTGCATTGACAATCCAACACAATGGGCAGCACTTTGAACACATTTTATAAGTGGTCAGAAACTTGTAAATAACTCATGAAAAAATAAAGTAACGTTAAAACCAAGGACACCATTGTTTTTCTTGTGAAATTCTCGATAAGTTTAATGCGTCACATGACCCTCTTCCCATTGAAAAAACTAAAGTTGGATACAAAATGGCCGACTTCAAAATGGCCACCATGGTCAACACCCAGCTTGAAAAGTGTCCCCCCTTCCATATACTAATGTGCCACAAACAGGAAGTTAATATCACCAACCATTCCCATTTTATTTAGGTGTATCCATATAAATGGCCCACCCTGTATATTACAAAGATGCTAGACTACATTTTATGACTACAAAGCCAGTGCTATTCCAAGTCTGAAGCCGTCACAGGATGATGCACGGTTTAGATATTTAGTAGGCTAAGGTTGCCTACTGCTACATTGAACTTTTCATGAAACAATTGGCAATTTAATAAAAATAAGATTGAATACTTAAAGTCCTCGAGCCATTTTAATGTTCCAATATTTTACTCCTTTTGGTGAACAATATCACATCGCATTTAGCTGCTGGAAGGTTACTGGATAGGTTTTGGTTTTGCTTGAATTGCTTCAAGTAACATTATTCTCCTTAGAATCTGACAATACTTCTCTCTTATCATTGCAGAAATATTGTAATCTAATTGCTCAGAGAGGTGTACCTGAAATCTCCTGTCTCTTTTGACCTAAAACCTTCTGATTGATATTCCTATTTCCAGTACATTTAAAAAAAGACATGTTTCATACATTATGGTATAATAAAGTCACAGAACGCGACAGCACTTTTCTACACATAGTTTCAAGAAATATTTTGGTTCAGTAGGAATAGTTTGATTAAAAATATAACCGCTCTTTAATTGACCTTAATGTGACTGTAGTACTATTTCAACATTTTCAATCCGTCATGGTAATAAAAATAATTTTTGATTTTGTCTGACATTTTTTTAACATTGATGTAACATCAAATAGCATCTTGCGCTAAACTAATGAGGATATTTCTGTATTCGACATCAGTTACTTACAGCGCTCATTTAGAGGCATTTCTGTCGTGTACTACAAGTGACAATAACACCGTGATTTTGGCCTGGAGAGAAAAAGGCAAACCCCATTTGAGGACAACCTCTCTGAACATTACTAAAGGAATTAATGGCTTTGACTATGATTCGGGACTAAATATAATTGGTATGTATCATCTCTGACAAACTGAATATGGGAAAAGTTATTCATTTTTATGGCAGAATTATTAAATAACAATGTAACACTTTTTGTTATAAATCTTCCTATCTATAGAATGTCCCCTACCATTACAATTGCTAAATGCTTTCAGTAGAGTTTAGGGACCACAGTGGACATTTATAAAATGCCCATTAGGGCATGACCAGACGTGGCGTATTTCTTCCGCCACTGTCCGCATCAATGCCGCACATAATCTGCGTTGCAGATTCTGTTGCGGCTCTGCCTAAAATGGGCATTAAATTGATGCGGACTAGCCGTTGCGTATTGAGGTGAAAGTACTTTCCCTTCTCTCTATCAGTGCATGATAGAGAGAAGGGACAGCCCTTTCCCTAGTAAAAGTTAAGGAAATTCATACTTACCCGGCCGTTGCCTTGGTGACGCGTCCCTCTCTTGACATCCAGCCCGACCTCCCTGGATGACGCGGCAGTCCATGTGACTGCTGCAGCCTGTGATTGGCTGCAGCCGTCACTTGGACTGAAACGTCATCCCGGGAGGCCGGACTGGAGGAAGAAGCAGGGAGTTCTCGGTAAGTATGAACTTCTATTTTTTTTACAGGTTGATGTATATTGTGATCGGAAGTCACTGTCCAGGGTGCTGAAACAGTTACTGCCGATCGCTTAACTCTTTCAGCACCCTGGACAGTGACTATTTACTGATGTCGCCTAGCAACGCTCCCGTAATTACGGGTGCACACACATAGTCACCCGTAATTACGGGAGCCCCATTGACTTCCGTGATTACGGGCGTTTTTACATTAGTGTGCATGGGGCTTCAGTCTGGCTGTAGACCTAGAAATACATAGGTCCAGCCAGAATGAAGAAAGATCATGTTCGTAAAACAAATACGCTCCGCAGCACACATAACATCTGCGGACTTCATTGCGGAATTTTGACTCTCCATTGAAGTCAATGGAGAAATTCCGCAATGAGTCCGCAACAAGTCCGCTACACGTCCGCAACAACCAATGTATGCTGCGGACACCAAATTCCGCACCGCAGCCTATGCTCCGCAGCGGAATTGTCTGCAACGTGTAAACGAACCTAACGAAAAAGGTGTGGAAAGCTTTGGAGAACCGTGTATGCTGCGGATTTGCAGAGCAATTCCGCCACGTCTGGTCATGCCCTAAGTGTGCATTAAATATGTGAAAACTGTTTATAATATCTTGTATTCTGTGATATGATCGCTTAAATGGTCACTAACCTTTCAACAAACAATAGTATAAGTGAATATAAAACAATTTCCAATATATATTATTAGAGAAAAATGCCTCTTTCACAACTTTTCAGGCACTTCTCATCTTCTCGCTGCCTCCTGCATCAATCACTCACTCTGAATCAGAAGTTCTAATCCTTAGAAGTCATTGGAGAGGGGGGGGGTGGCAGGTGCAGAGTATGAAGAAAATTGGATGTAGATAATGATATAAACGTTCATTTGAAGTCATATAAGGCCTCCATGACAACACCGCAATCAGAAGGGTACATGTTATCTGAATCTCCCACATACTTGCATACCCTACCAGATGTCTCCTGGACTCCTGGCAGAGCAGGCAATACGTTCACACAGTCAAGAGTTTGTTTGGCCATTAGGCACCATGGTGGTGTGCTGGTGCTCAGTACATAGACTACATAGACTAGAGCTGCGAGAGGAAAAGAAAAGTGGCTGCTCATAGTCACTGTGTGTAGAGATTGGAATGAGGAGACAATGAATATGAGGTTTCTATTTTGTGGCTGCCTTTTACGCTCTGTCATTATCTGTGGGGTTCACCATGCTGACATATCCTTGAAAAATCTTCTCGAAAGCAGGCAACTCTAGTCTCTCAGTAGTGCAGTCTCAGGCTATCGGCAAATAATTTAAAGCGCTCATCTCACCTTAGAAAACATAAAAAATATATTTTAGAAAAGCACATACATGTGGATGAAATTTAAAAAAAAAACTGTTCAGAGTTTAGGGCATGCTGCAGATTTTCCCAGCAGATTTAACCCTTTGCAATGCAAAGGATGATATCCAAGGCAAAACCATGGCAGAATACGTGACAAAATCTGCATGTAACACATTTTAAAAGCAGGCAGCTCAAAATCGTGTGTATTCAGGCAGGCCTCGCTCTTCAGAATAGCCTTTCTATAACTAAAGTATATTAGTAAATTGCAGGAAAAGATACTTTTAAATGAATATGTGCAATAATGTATCATTAATCAGATGCAATGCAGTGCAATGAGTACACTCAGAAAAAGAAGGTACCACATGATGCAAGAGTGGATTGCAACTGCAGAGAGTATAAGGCCTAGTTCACACAGTTTTTTGGCACAGAGTTTGACGCGGAAACCAAGTCGGAATCAGCGCCAAAAAACGGTCTATATCGCCCCCCATTGATTTCAAAGGGAGGCACAGGCGTTTTTTGTTCTTTTTCTGGGTGGCCTTTAGCTATTCGCAGGGAAAAAAAGCGGCATGTCCTTTCTTGGAGGCAGAAAGAAGCTGCACCACTCGTTTCCGAGCATATTTCACTGCATTCTTTGTCCGCGGTTCTTGCATTAGCTTCAATGGCAGTGGGCGAAAAGTGCTGCAAAAAAGCGCAGGCAGGTCAAAATCTGGAATTTTGAGGCAGATTGTTTTCTGCCTGCAAAAAACTCATTGCGAACTGGGCCTAATAGTTTACTTTTCTAGGTGTGTCACCATTCGACTTCCATTTTAGAACTCCTTGTGATAAGCTCCACATCTAGAAAGCACTCAAATGAAAATATGGTTTCTTAGTTTGACAACTTATTTAACCACTTATTGTACCCTGACGTACATGCACGTCATGGAATGCCTTTTTTAAGCACCATGCCATACATGTACATCATGGTGATCATGCAGGCACAAGAGCGGGAGCCCGGCAGTGATTCACAGCTGGGCTCCTGCCATAATGCCCAGGATCGGATATACACTACCGTTCAAAAGTTTAGGGTCACTTAGAAATTTCCTTATTTTTGAAAGAAAAGCACAGTTTTTTTCAATGAAGATAACATTAAATTAATCAGAAATACACTCAATACATTGTTAATGTGCTAAATTACTATTCTAGCTGCAAACGTCTGGTTTTTAATGCAATATCTACATAGGTGTATAGAGGCCGATTTCCAGCAACCATCACTCCAGTGTTCTAATGGTACATTGTGTTTGCTAACTGTGTTAGAAGGCTAATGGATGATTAGAAAACACTTGAAAACCCTTGTGCAATTATGTTAGCACCGCTGTAAACAGTTTTGCTGTTTAGAGGAGCTATAAAACTGACCTTCCTTTGAGCTAGTTGAGAATCTGGAGCATTACATTTGTGGGTAAGGTTAAACCCTAAAAATGGCTAGAAAAAGAGAGCTTTCATGTGAAACTCGACAGTCTATACTTGTTCTTAGAAATGAAGGCTATTACATGCAAGAAATTGCCAAGAAACTGAAGATTTCCTACAACGGTGTGTACTACTCCCTACAGAGGACAGCAGAAACAGGCTCTAACTAGAGTAGAAAGAGAAGTGGGAGGCCCCGCTGCACAACTAAGCAACAAGACAAGTACATTAGAGTCTCTAGTTTGAGAAATCGACGCCTCACAGGTCCTCAACTGGCAGCTTCATTAAATAGTACCTGCAAAACGCCAGTGTCAACGTCTACAGTGAAGAAGCGACTCCGGGATGCTGGCCTTCAGGGCAGAGTGGCAAAGAAAAAGCCATATCTGAGACTGGCTAATAAAAGGAAAAGATTAATATGGGCAAAAGCACACAGACATTGGACAGAGGATGATTGGAAAAAAGTGTTATGGACAGACGAATCGAAGTTTGAGGTGTTTGGATCACACAGAAGAACATTTGTGAGACGCAGAACAACTGAAAAGATGCTGGAAGAGTGCCTGACGCCATCTGTCAAGCATGGTGGAGGTAATGTGATGGTCTGGGGCTGCTTTGGTGCTGGTAAAGTGGGAGATTTGTACAAGGTAAAAGGGATTTTGAATAAGGAAGGCTATCACTCCATTTTGCAACGCCATGCCATACCCTGTGGACAGCGCTTGATTGGAGCCAATTTCATCCTACAACAGGACAATGACCCAAAGCACACCTCCAAATTATGCAAGAACTATTTAGGGAAGAAGCAGGCAGCTGGTATTCTATCTGTAATGGAGTGGCCAGCGCAGTCACCAGATCTCAACCCCATAGAGCTGTTGTGGGAGCAGCTTGACCGTATGGTACGCAAGAAGTGCCCATCAAGCCAATCCAACTTGTGGGAGGGCCTTCTGGAAGCATGGGGTGAAATTTCGCCCGATTACCTCAGCAAATTAACAGCTAGAATGCCAAAGTTCTGCAATGCTGTAATTGCTGCAAATGGAGCATTCTTTGATGAAAGCAAAGTTTGAAGGAGAAAATTATTGTTTCAAATAAAAATCATTATTTCTAACCTTGTCAATGTCTTGACTATATTTTCTAGTCATTTTGCAAGTTCATGTGATAAATATAAGTGTGAGTTTTCATGGGAAACACAAAATTGTCTGGGTGACCCCAAACTTTTGAACGGTTGTGTAACTCCAATCCGGGCCATTTAAGCCCTTCGATGTCAAGGTCAATAGTGACCGAGGCATCTGAGATGTTTGACAGAGGGAGGGAGTTCCCTATGTTAGTCCATCAGCTAAAAATAGTTCGCCATAGAAAAAATACATATTTGGTACCACTGCAATTCTAACGACACGTAGAATAAACTTAACTTGTTATTTTTACTGCACGGTAAAAAGTGAAGAAAAGAACACAAAAAAACAATGGTAGAGTTGCTGTTTTGCATTCCTCAAAAAAAGTATGAAAAAATGAATCAATAATTCATATGTACACCAACAATTTTACCAATAAAAACTACAGCCTTTCCCGCAAAAAAAACCAAGCCATTCCAATGGAAAACTGTAAATGGAAAAATAAAAAAAATATGGGTCTCGAAATGTTGTGACACAATAATGAATTTTATCCAGATTTTACTGTGCAAAAGTGCTAAAAAGTACTAAAAATACCGACCTATAGAATAAAGTAAATCTAATATTTTTACTGCGTGGTAAACAGCAGAAAAAAACCCTAAAAAATGTCGGAATTGCTGTTTATTTTATTATCGCTCCCAACAATGTATAGAAGCTTATTACAAATTATATGTACCCCAAAATGTGTCCATTGAAAAATACAACTTGGCCCACAAACATCAAGCCCTTATACAGCTTGATGGGGAAATAAAAAATTATGACTTTTGGAATGGTACGATAAAATTCCAAAAATGTTTGATCCTTAAAGAGGTATTCCCATCTCAGACACATATAGCATATCCACAGGATATGTTCAAGAGATCAGCAGCACAACCAGGTCAATTCTCACCAGTAGGAAAAAACAACTCCCCAATCATGGGTGGTGCATGCAGCAGAGAATACCCGGTCCAAGGGAAACAAATGTACACAAATTAAAGCAGAGAAACTGCAGCCCTCAGGATAATCCAACGAAAATGTGTTTTATTCACCAAGCATAAAAACACTTGCAACATTTCAACCCAACTCAGGTCTTTATCAAGCATGATAAAAGCTTAATGCTAGATAAAGACCCGTGTTGGGTTGAAACGTTGCAAGTGTTTTTATGCTTGGTGAATTAGGCCTCATTTACACAAGCGTGTGCGTTCTGCGCACGCAAAAAAACGCAGCGTTTTGCGTGCGCAAAAGGCACTTGACAGCTCCGTGTGTCATCCGTGTATGATGCGCGGCTGCGTGATTTTCGCGCAGCCGCCATCATAGAGATGAGGCTAGTCGACGTCAGTCACTGTCCAGGGTGCTGAAAGAGTTAACTGATCGGCAGTAACTCTTTCAGCACCCTGGACAGTGAATTCCGATCACAATATACAGCAACCTGTGAATAAAAAAAAGACGTTCATACTTACCAAGAAGTTCCTGCTTCCTCCAGTCCGGTCTCCCGGCCGTTGCCTTGGTGACGCGTCCCTCTCTTGACATCCGGCCCCACCTCCCTGGATGACGCGGCAGTCCATGTGACTGCTGCAGCCTGTGATTGGCTGCAGCCTGTGCTTGGCCTGTGATTGGCTGCAGCTGTCACTTGGACTGAATTGTCATCCCGGGAGGTCAGACTGGGAGTTATCGGTAAGTCAGAACTTCTTTTTTTTTTTTACACGTCTTGTATATTGTGATCAGAAGTCACTGTCCAGGGTGCTGAACCAGTTTAACTCTTTCAGCACCCTGGACAGTGACTGTCTCCTGACGTCGCGTACCGGAACATTTTTTGCCGTGTTCGGTCAAAACGAGTTCGGCCGAACCCGGTGAAGTTCGGTTCGCTCATCTCTAAGACACTCCGTTTGGATGTTTGTAAACAGAAAAGCACGTGGTGCTTTTCTGTTTACATTCAGAGTTTGACAGCTCTTGCGCGAATCACGCAGTTCGCACGGAAGTGCTTCCGTGCGACCTTCGTGGTTTTCACGCACCCATTGACTTCAATGGGTGCGTGATGCGCGAAAAACTCAGAAATTTAGAACATGTCGTGAGTTTTTTTCAGCGCACTCACGCTGAGCAAAACTCACAGACTGTCTGCATGCCCCCATAGACTTGTATAGGTCCGTGCGACCCGCGTGAAAAGCACGCGCGTCGCACGGACGTATATCACGTTCGTGTAAATGAGGCCTAAAACACATTTTCGTTGGATTATCCTGAGTGCTGCAGTTACTCTCTTCAATTTATGTCCACAGGCTATGCCACAAAAATTCCCACCTCTGGGACCTGCACCTATTTCTAGAATAGCGCCCAATGCGTCCTACCTTCTGTCGCTGAACTCCGGCAACTGATTGATGAGGTGGCCTGATTTTCTGGAAACAGCCAAGCATTTTTTTGCTACGCTGTTTCCGGAACTCTCATAGAAGTTTATGGAAGTGACAAAACCAGCATAGCGCAGCAAGCCATGCTGTTTGTGGAACTTGGGAGCTACAGAAACAACATTGCTCAATGTAGTATTCTTTTTTTTAACTTCTATACGCTTCTATTAGAGTTCCAGAAACACCGTAGCAGAATATGTTCAGCTGTTTCCGTAAAATCCAGCTAACCTTGTAGGGCAGGGGTCAGTGGAGTCCATTCTAGGAATATGTGTGGGACTTGCACCTATCGGACATTTATGACATATTCTGTGGATAGGCCATAAATGTCAAAGATGGGAATACCCCTCTAAGGTCCAGAATAGGCCAGATCTTAAGGGGTTAAGTAGTGATCCTTCATTGCCTCCACTACACAGAGCAGATCCATATTCTCACTAAGACTGTAGAAATTGTAGGTGCCATAGAGAGTCTACATCTCTGTTCTCTACTAAATTAAATATGTGGTGAAACATGCAATAGAACAGAGGCCACAAATTTTGACAGGATTATTTCGTCCTGTGACGTCATTACTGCCCTGACAGCGGCTCTAGGGTACACATTTATCTAGTCAACTTTAATATGATTAAAATTTGTCCATGCAAATAGAATTGAAAACCATTTCTGTAAGTTTATGACGTCTATAAAAATGTAATCAAATTTGGATAAAAAACAAATTCTTACAACGGCGCAAGAATTCTCAGATTGTTGCTATAGCAACTACATTTTATTTAAACTTCATTATATACGCCTTACTCTAGGCAAAACTGAGGTGCCTGTGGTCTGGATGTAACTATAATGATTAGCATGTACAAGGTGTGCTTGACATTTCTAGCGAGCTAGATGCAGCTATATATTTTGGCTATACATGGGACTAAGAGGTTTGATTTCACTAAAAGCATTGGAAAGACAGCTGATAAGATTTATGGCCACATATACTCTAAAAAGAATTGACTGCTGAGATGATGGAAAACAAAGCTGTGCAACATACATAATAACAGAATTACATATCCCAGTCCTATAATTACATAGTTTGCATCCGCACAAGAAAGTTGAGTAAATGTAGGCATATTACTTTATCCTAGCACCCCACTTCACTTTTGTATATTTTAAATGGAATCTATTGTTAGAAAATTCAATATTATATGTTAAACATAATTAAAAAAAATAAATAAATTGGTATTGTTTTTTTTCATTTTCATTGTCACTTACCATATTACAGTTTTCACGCTGGCCATTGATACCTCACAATATACTGACACAATACATCACTTTTCAGCAGTCATCTCATAATCATCACATGCAGGTTTATAATGAAAGGTGTAACACCTGTATGTATAAATAAACAAGTAAATAAATATACAGTGAAGGAAATAAGTATTTGATCCCTTGCTGATTTTGTAAGTTTGCCCACTGTCAAAGACATGAACAGTCTAGAATTTTTAGGCTAGGTTAATTTTACCAGTGAGAGATAGATTATATTAAAAAAAAAAAAAAAAAATCACATTGTCAAAATTATATATATTTATTTGCATTGTGCACAGAGAAATAAGTATTTGATCCCTTTGGCAAACCAGACTTAATACTTGGTGGCAAAACCCTTGTTGGCAAGCACAGCAGTCAGACATTTTTTGTAGTTGATGATGAAATTTGCACACAAGTTAGATGGAATTTTGGCCCACTCCTCTTTGCAGATCATCTGTAAATCATTAAGATTTCGAGGCTGTCGCTTGGCAACTCGGATCTTCAGCTCCCTCCATAAGTTTTCGATGGGATTAAGGTCTGGAGACTGGCTAGTTGCCTTGGCTGTATGTTTCGGGTCATTGTCGTGCTGGAAGACCCAGCCACGAGCCATTTTTAATGTCCTGGTGGAGGGAAGGAGGTTGTCACTCAGGATTTGACAGTACATGGCTCCATCCATTCTCCCATTGATGCGGTGAAGTAGTCCTGTGCCCTTAGCAGAGAAACACCCCCAAAACATAATGTTTCCACCTCCATGCTTGACAGTGGGGACAGTGTTCTTTGGGTCATAGGCAGCATTTCTCTTCCTCCAAACACGGCGAGTTGAGTTAATGCCAAAGAGCTCAATTTTAGTCTCATCTGACCACAACACCTTCTCCCAATCACTCTCAGAATCCTCCAGACGTTCATTTGCAAACTTCAGACGGGCCTGTACATGTGCCTTCTTGAGCAGGGGGACCTTGCGGGCACTGCAGGATTTTAATCCATTACGGCATAATGTGTTACCAATGGTTTTCTTGGTGACTGTGGTCCCGGCTGCCTTGAGATCATTAACAAGTTCCCCCCGTGTATGTTTCGGCTGACCTCAGGATCAAGGATACCCCACGAGGTGAGATTTTGCATGGAGCCCCAGATCGATGTCGATTGACAGTCATTTTGTATGTCTTCCATTTTCTTACTATTGCACCAACAGTTGTCTCCTTCTCACCCAGCGTCTTACTTATGGTTTTGTAGCCCATTCCAGCCTTGTGCAGGTCTATGATCTTGTCCCTGACATCCTTAGAAAGCTCTTTGGTCTTGCCCATGTTGTAGAGGTTAGAGACAGACTGATTAATTGAGTCTGTGGACAGGAGTCTTTTATACAGGTGACCATGTAAGACAGCTGTCTTTAATGCAGGCACCAAGTTGATTTGGAGCGTGTAACTGGTCTGGAGGAGGCTGAACTCTTAATGGTTGGTAGGGGATCAAATACTTATTTCTCTGTGCACAATGCAAATAAATATATATAATTTTGACAATGTGATTTTCAGTTTTTTTTTTTTTATATAATCCATCTCTCACTGGTAAAATTAACCTAGCCTAAAAAATTCTAGACTGTTCATGTCTGTGACAGTGGGCAAACTTACAAAATCAGCAAGGGATCAAATACTTATTTCCTTCACTGTATATATATATATATATATATATATATATATATATATATATATATATATATATACATACATACACACACACACAATTAGAAAAAAAACTGATGAGAAAAACAGTTACATGTTTTAGTATGTATTTTAATTTGGAAAAAAACCAACAATGCTCTATCTTTAAAAAAAATGTTTTTTTAAAAAGTGTCCTGTCACAAAGTGAACCTTCACTTTTGCTAAAATACTAAGTAATTGCATTATGCCCCTTTATCTAATGTACTTTTTATAGCCTAATTGGTTCTGCCTCAAGCGGGAGTAATCTGAACCTAGAACAGGCAGACATAAAGAGTTGAATTTTCATTTGATTGCCTTTAAGATGGACAGCGTATGAACATATCTCAGAACATTTGTGTGGTCAATCCCAAAAACTTTTGCGACACAGACATCCATAGTAATTAGACAATATACAATTTTTATGGGATTATGCATGAGGAACAGCCCAAAAATCCAACATATCCAACCTAATTTGCTAAAAAATCCAAATAACTATTATGGTCAATTAGTATGGGCCCCATTAGAGACCAACGGCATACTACATATCACTGTTTATGACAGTCTATGTCTGCATATGTTTATACAGGTTGGCATATAAAACAGTTTATAGCCTGGATCTAGGTTGAGTTGTATTGAGAATGAGGAAAGGGGGATTTAAATCCCCCCAGCTGTCGTTTTCTATGATGAAATGACCTAATATTTTACTAAAGTTCCCCCAAAAGTGGAGGTGCACTTTAATTAAAGGAGTTGTCAGACAACAGAAAATGTTCCTAATTGGTTAGGAAATGTAAAATGGAGACATTTACTAATATACTTTCACTTTCAAAACGGCAAGGATGTCCAGATTTCCCTGTCCTGTGATGTGGCCCCGCAAGTGGAGCGGTTCCCCTTAGTTGTGATGTGCCGACACAGCTTCAGGATTAAGGGAGCTCCCGCCCACCTCTCTGTGTGTTGGTGATGTGATGAAGGGCTGGCTGCCTTGCTCAGTTCATTAGATAAGCCAGCCCCATTTCTGTCACGGCTAATACACAGTAGCTTTATGTCCAGTCTGCAATTGTGTCTTTTCCTCCTGCTCTCCTTATCTGTCAGCTCCCTTCCCGCTGTATGTGAGGATCAGGTAGTGTCACAATGTTGGCGGACCAATAGCGTAAATCCAGACCCCAAAGATACCGAATATTGATGAGAGACTAAAGATAGACAAATTGAAGTTTTAAAACCTTCTGTTTCAGATATTATTGTATGCCTCTTCATATTTATGTTAAAGATAGAATACATTAGGGAATTGCTTCTTTTAGCCACAGGATTGGACTGATAATGACCTGATGTGCCACATGCGGACTGTGCCTACTTAGGGCACGTTCAGACGTGGGAGAGGTTTTCTGCTGCAAATGGTGCAGATTTGGGGCAATTACGCAACGACTCTGCACCAATATTTGCATATTGGACAGGTAATTCAGACGTTGCAGATATCACAGCGGACTTGCCACAGATTTCAGTTTTTGCATTGCAAAGGCTGAATTGCGAAGTGAAATTCCGCTTCTTCTCCGCAACAGACAGTGCATGCTGCGGAGGGAAAATTCCGCCTATGGTCCGCAGTGGAGTTTTCCGCAACGTCTGAACTAACTTTCCTAAAAATGTATTGAAACAAATGTAAAAAACGTTCCCTGGAGAATTCCACTGCGGACTGTCTGCAGCGGAATTCCACAGCAATTCCGCCATGTCTGAACCTGCCCTTATGAGTCTGCAGAGCAACTGCATGGAATTAACTTGTATATCATTATCAGTACACTTCTATGTGGGAGCTTTCTATAAAGAAGTTTCTGCAATGGGGGAGCTATTAAAACCAAAAGATAACACTAGACTTCTGGTGCATCTACAACTATATAGAAATTCGAAGAGATTTATCCATTGTTATTTGTTCATTGGGATAATATTTTAACACCCTTTCATACCCTACACTCTGTACTGAGCCAAAAATGATGAATAAATACATATAGCCTGAATGTGTTATCTGCCTGCTGCTCTGGAGCAGCATTGTGTTCTTTCCTGATTTATAGCTGGCCATATACAGTATATACTAATATAATGAATAGCTGCCGCAGGTCAGCATCCCGCTTGGGTGCACTCTTGCAGTGTCCATGTTCTCCTAT
Source organism: Rhinoderma darwinii (assembly GCF_050947455.1). Taxonomy (NCBI): domain Eukaryota; kingdom Metazoa; phylum Chordata; class Amphibia; order Anura; family Rhinodermatidae; genus Rhinoderma; species Rhinoderma darwinii. The sequence goes on along the minus strand of NC_134690.1, from coordinate 134,852,796 downwards.
TATTTTGACCAAGCAATGTGAGAATATTTCCATGAATGTGTTTTGTTTGGGCAGAGATAATGTCCTTATAAATGCTGATGCTGGGCTTCAATGTTTGCAACCTTTAGCATTCAAAGCTCATTGTGGCTTAGGCGTTAATTACAGGGCTTCATTGTGCAGCAACCACGAGGAAGAGCTTCCCAGGAGGATGGGAGCAGTAGTGAAGTGCACGGTGTATGGCCTGAGGTATCTGTAGGAATCTCTACCTCTCCTCCCTCGCTCCTTCTCGGGCTGGCACAGTGACAGGGGGGCTGCACTATGGATGATGGTGGTGATAGTCTTTTCCCCCGTAGCAACTCCCGTGATGGTGGTAGTAGTATGTGTGCGCCTGGCAAGGTGGTATGTGGGGTGCCCTTGATGTTATGCAGTGCAGGGACCAGACGACACAGGGGATTTGAATAACTCACGTTTACTGAAGAACTTTATACAGTCTTCCAAAATGGAGGCACGTTATCTTCTGTCCACTTCAACAGTTGAGGGGAAGAAGGGACCAGTGGGTGACCAATGAGGGTTTCAATTGTCCAGCTATATCTAGAAATCATTCACTTTTCCAGCAGCGTGTGTAATAAATGAACTCACTTTTCTCAGTGATGAGGGTTGTAGTTGAGTGACTTGATAGACACTTCTTATATTAATTGAGGCGTGCGGCAGAACCGGTAACAGCGCCAGCAGGAGTTCTGAGGCCCAATATTATATAGACTTCTCCTCAGAAACAGACAGACAGCTTTTCAGCTAAATAATACTTGCTGTGGTGATGATAGAGATGATATGCTGGTTACAATCTCCTTACTGTTCCTCCTCTTGCATTGGGCTGCAGGTGCTGAGACCTGTTGCCAGTTGAAAGGATTGTATTAATCTGCTGTGTCAGAGCAGCTAGCAGACATGTCTGTCTCCTCACAGACACGACCCGACTCCTCTGTGTAGACTGTGAGACAGCGTCAGAGTGAGGCTCTAGGGCTCTAGCCAGGCTCCACCCCCTTTTCAAACAATGCTAGATGTACAATGCACCCTCTAGTGGCTCCCCACTGATACCTTCATCCTTCTCTTCAGCTGGTGAACATCACACTGTGTGAAAAATAATAAAGACATGTAAAACACATACAATGCATGACATACAAATAACAGGGAACCAGAAGGGTATCTTCTGGGATGCTGCATAACTCCCGGACTTAAGACAAGACGTCCTCGTCGTTTTCTTGGATATGAACAGCCTAAAAGATGTAAAAAGGGTTAACATGAAATGCAAACATCTTAATAACATTGTATTCCTGTATTCTTGACTCTCGAAGGGGGAATAGGGGCGAAGAGTTCTTCTGTAACAGTTGGAAGAGGAGGGGCAGAAGTCTCAAGTCAAGATGAGCGGCAGTGTCCAACAGTTTATGGCACTTAGGATATGAGGGGCTCTGGTACGTCAGAGTCTATGGGGATATTCCCTCTTGAACGTAACAAGGGTTGGTAGGCTTCGGCCTAACTTGGATAGGAATAAATGAAGAAATGAAGAAGGGGCTCTAGAACATAAGAGTCTTTCTTGTTCCCTACTTGCAATTATATTCAATCCCTATAGCGAACTGGTTTCACTCCTTTAGTGGTTCTCTCTGATCTCCTGACAGGTTCAGGTACAACAACAGCAGGTACATGATGTGATCTGTCCTCTGTGTGAGTTGTAGACACTGTAGGTGTAGGATCAGGTGCAAGGAATGACAAAATTGGGGTAAACCACCAACTCAGTGGGTTCTTTATGTCCAAGTGTTGCTCTTGAGTTGAGGACTCAGTAGTTGTTGCTTCAATAGCTTCAGTTACTTCTGGTAGATCAATTGCAACTGGTTCTTCAATTGATATTTCCTGTTCAATGGTAGGCAACTGTTGATCTAGTAGGCACAGTTTAAGCCTGTTACGGTGGACAATTTGCGGTTGTTTACCATCTCTTTGGATCTCATAGATATCTGTTCCTTGGTATGGGACAGCCTTGATGGTATAAGGGATTCTTTCCCACTTAGTGTCCAATTTGCTGGTTCTTTGAAAGTTTTTCAACCAGACAAGGTCTCCAACTTGAAAGGGTTTAGCATTAGCATGTTGGTCATAATCATGCTGTTGCTTCTTTCTCGCTTCTTCCATCCTAGCTTCAACAATTTCATTTGCATCAGCCATGCGTCTTTGGTGTTCACTCACCCACTCTGTGGTTGGTAGAGGGTTCAAGTCATCTGGAACGGACACATTCAATGAAATGTCTGAAGGCAGCTTTCCTTGTCTTCCGAACAATAGGAAGTATGGGGTGTAACCTGTGGAGGCTTGCATAGTGTTGTTGTAGATGTACACCAACTCAGGCAAATGATTTGGCCAGACAGCTCTCTGATGAGGCGGTAAAGTTCTGAGCATCTCAATCAGAATCTGGTTCATCTTCTCACACAACCCATTTCCTTGGGGATGGTAAGCGGTTGTTCTTAGTTTCTTACAGTTGTACAGCTGACAAAGTTCCTGAAATAGTTGGGATTCAAATGCAGAACCTCTATCTGTCAAGATCTTCTCAGGACAGCCATAGGGTAGAAGGAAAGTTTTTAGGAAGACTGCAGCGGTGGTCTTTGCTGTCAAGTCCTTTACTGGTACTGCGACTGTGAATTTGGTGTAATGGTCGATGATGGTCATGGCATAGGTGTATCCTGTTCTACTTGGCTCCATTTTCACATGGTCGATGGCCACGATCTCCAGCGGTCGATGACTCACGATAGGATGCAGAGGGGCCTTTTGGTTTGGCTTCTCTCCTCTGGCTAAGGCACAAGCAGTACATTCTTGACACCATTTCTCGACATCACCTCTAATTCCGATCCAATAGAATCTTCTGCGAATTGTAGCTTCTGTCTTTTGAACTCCAAAGTGTCCAGACTTGTTGTGGTATGCCTCAAGGACAACTTTGGCATCTCTCCTTGGGATGACAATTTGGTGCAGCCGATTACTGGTGATGGGATCCAGCACTCTCCTCAGCAGCAGACCATTCTCTTCAAAGAGACGTTTCCTTTGTCTCCAAAGGCGAAGTAGTTCTGGGTCTGTGTTGCCTCGGCGGATTCTAATGGGTATTTTTTTGGTATCCAGGTAGTCTAGGATATCTCCAATCACTCTGCTCTCAGCTTGCAACAGGGCCCATTGTTCTTGTTCTGGTGACTGCTTCTTGGCCTGTTGGGAAGAACAATGTACCTGGGTTTTGTTGTTGATAGCATCAGGATCTGCAAAGCGGTTGTAGAATGCAGGCATCTCTACTTCCTCTTTGTGGTTGTCATCATCAGGATTCTCCGGGTCTTCTCCTGTAGGCAGGCGGGACAAGGCATCCGCATTGATGTTGGACTTGCCTGTTCTGTATTTGACCACGAAGTTGTAATTTGCTAATCGTGAAGCCCATCTCTGTTCTAAGGCTCCCAGCCTTGCGGTGTTCAGGTGTGCTAGCGGGTTGTTATCTGTGAAGACAGTGAAGGAAGAAGCGGCAAGGTAGTCCTTAAACTTCTCTGTGACGGCCCAGACCAATGCAAGGAACTCCAGCTTGAAGGAACTATAGTTCTGATCGTTTCTTTCAGCTCCTTTGAGTGCTCTACTTGCATAGGCGATCACTCTTTCTTTGTCTCCTTGTTGTTGGGCCAGCACTGCACCAAGTCCTTGGTTGCTTGCATCTGTGTAAAGATGGAAGGGCAGGCTGTAATCTGGGTAGCCCAGAATGGGTGGTTCAGTCAATAATCTTTTCAGTAACTGGAAGGCAATTTCTTGTTCTTCTTTCCAGTTAATGGGAATTCTCCTCTTCAAGTGTTCTTTAGGGTGCCCCCTCAAGAGTTCTTGTAGCGGTTCAGCGATGCGGGCAAAATGAGGAATGAATCTCCGGTAGTACCCGGCAAATCCGAGAAAGCTTCTTACTTCCTTCACAGTGGTAGGTGTAGGCCAACTGTGGACAGCAGCTATCTTCTCAGGATCTGGCTTTATGCCTTCTGCGCTCACTATATGTCCCAAGTACTGGACTTGAGGTTGGAGGAGGTGACACTTGGAGGGTTTGATTTTTAAGCCATTTTTGGTTAGGACCTGGAACACTTCAGCTAGATGCTTGAGATGATCTTCATAGGACTTGGAGTAGACTATGACGTCATCCAGGTATAGGAGCACAGTCTCAAAGTTCCTGTGACCTAGGCATCTTTCCATCAGCCTTTGGAATGTTCCAGGAGCATTGCACAGTCCGAAGGGCATGCAATTGAACTCGAATAAGCCCATTGAGGTGGTGAAGGCTGTCTTCTCCCTATCAGCTGGAGACATTGGTACTTGCCAGTAACCACTTGTGAGATCCAGTGTAGAGAAGTAGGCAGCTGATCCCAGGGCTGTCAGAGATTCTTCAATCCTTGGAAGAGGATAGGCATCCTTGTGGGTAATGTTATTAATTTTTCTGTAATCCACACAGAAGCGAAGGTTGCCATCTTTCTTCCTGACAAGAACTAGTGGTGCAGCCCAGGGGCTGTGACTTTCTTGGATGACTTTAGCCTCTTTCATGTCGTGGACCATCTGCTTCACGTCTTGGTATAGGGCAGGTGGTATAGGCCTGTGTCTTTCCTTAATGGGAGGATGAGTACCAGTGGGAATAGTGTGCTCAATGTCTTTTGCTCTCCCATGGTCCAGAGGATGCTTACTGAAGGCTTCATGGTTATCCTGAGCCACTTCAAGTACTCCTTGGATCTGGTAGGCAGGTGTTGTTGCAGTTCCCACATGGATTTCTCCCCACCAGGGTGTTACTGGTGCTTCTTCTGACGTCTTTAGTTGCTGTGCAGCCTGTTTAGCGGTGACAGTTGGAATGTCCACCAGGTCTTGCACACTGAGTTGGGACAGCTGTGCTACAGGGTAGTACTTCCTCAGGGTTACTGAATGGTCTCCTAAGTTGAGAAGACGGATGGGTACTTTCCCTTCGACCACAGTCACTAAACTTCGGGCAGCCATAACCATTGGATGTTCATCTAGTGGTATTGGTTCCACTAGGGCTTGGTAGTCAAGTCCTTGTAGGCCTGAACGGGCCCGACACCATAGCAGTGTTTCTGTGCCAGGTTTTAGGGTTACTGGATGGTGGTCCTTGATGCGAGCTCTGCAGATCTCTCCTCTGGCGTTGGTGAATCGCTGTTGGGCAGCCAGTACACGGATGGTCTTGTGTATTACCTTCTGGGCAGCCTGGGAAGCCGTGGGGACGGATTGTCGTAGGGCCTCTAGCATTTCTCCATAGCAGTGCTTTAGGATGTTCATTCCCAGAATTACTGTGGGTTGTCCTTGATCTTTAACTTTGATCACGAGGACTCCTTGCTGAGGTAAGTGCACTCCTCCCACTTGGACAGTAGGCTCCCAGTACCCGTGCAGAGGTAGGGACTGGCCGTTGGTAGCGATGACGTCTAACCAGGCTTCTGGAGGTTGCATCAGGATCTCGCTACTCCAGTGTTGTTCAAAGGCGGCCTGCTGGATGGTTGTCACTTGGGATCCCGTATCCAGGAGGGCAGCAAATGGTACTCCATTGATGCGGATGGTAACTTCTGGACGAGGTCCGACAAACCGTGGCAGCCATTTTAGATCTTTGGGACCTATTATTTCTCCTCCCGAGGAATGGTCCTCTGCCTCGGGAGACGTCCGTTTAACGCCCAGCATTGACGTTCTTGGTGACCTATCTTATGGCAGTGTCTGCAGGCAGGTCTCCCATGTTCATCAAAGCGATCTGTCGACGTTTTGTTGGGACTATTGCGGTAGCCCTTGCTAGGACTATTTGGATAACTGTCTCTAGATGTTGGCAGCTCACATTTTACTGGAGAGCTGGCTTCTAGATTCTCCAGTCGTTGGCAGACTTGCTCCAGGCTTTTGGCAATAAGTTTCAGTTGATCTTGGTACTGATCTCCTCCAGCTGTGATTTGAGCCTGTGTAGCCTGGTAGGTGATGGGCTTGCAAGGTGTTGGATGTGGTGCTACTGGGGCAGGTTCCTCTTCTGCCTCTTTAAGAGGGGTGGTAGCCCTGACTGTTCTTCTTCTGGGCCTTCTTTCTAGTACCTCTATGGCCAGTTCTTTAAACTCATGGAAGGTGCTGTCAGGGTTCTGGACGGACATCATTTGTAGTTGATGACTCATGGAATCTGAGGCGACTCCTTCAATGAACTGCTCCCTCAGGATTCTGTCTGCTTTTTCAGCCTCATGGGGGTCGGCTTGTATCATGGCCCTCATGGTCTCCTGTAAGGAAAGAGCAAAATTTCGGAGTGTCTCACCTGGTTGCTGAACTCTGTCCATGAACCTCATCCTGAGCTCAGAGATGGATTTGGGCTCAAAGGTGGTACGTAGCTGGACCAGGATCTGATCCACAGCCTTCTTTTGGATACGTGGCCAGGACTCCACTTCTTTTAGGGCCACATCTTGTAGTTGTCCCATTAAGATCTCTACCTTCTGTTCTTCTGGAATGGGGTAGAGGCGGAACATGGCAAGCATCTTTTTTCTAAAGTCTTTTAAGGTGTGTGGTTCACCTTTGTAGTGGGGCAGCCATGGGGCCCCATGATAGTAGGGCATGGACAGCGGCATGATGCAGGGTGCTGCAGCAGGTGTTGTTCTTTCTGTCATGGCCGGTGTAGTGACCGTGCTGAGACCGGGCTCTTCCGTGTCACTTGAGTCCGACATTGTTACTGTCCCTTTAAATTTTTCCAATGTCTATTATTGGCGCTCCCGGACTTTTAACTGAGTCGGGGGTCTTGTTAAAGGTGCTCCCGGACTTTTTATTGGGTCCGGAGTGATGTCCAGGATGCTCCCGGGCTTTTTATTGGGCACCGGTGGTGGTACAGCAGGGGTTAACTTGATGGCCAATTGAATCGGGACTCACCGATGGTATGCTGTTTCTTCCCTCTGGGCTGTACTTTGTTACCGGGCTGTTCCGTTGCTCTCCTGTGATGTTTTTGGGAGAGTTGCTGGTTGCAGGGGATCCGCGGTGGAGGTGCTGTGCAGAGGCTTCACTCATCCAAGATGGCGGCGCCTAGCAGTTTTCGGCCGTTCCCTCTTGCCTGTGCTGGATATTGTGAGTTCCTATAATCATCCAGATGGTGGCGCTAGACTGGCGCCGCAGGTTAACCTGTCTGGAGCGGGTAAATGGAACTGAGACGCAGCAGTTTGTGAGGTAAAATGGCGGATTAACCCCTTTTGGGCTGGAACTGCCGGGAAACAGTGATTTTAACCCCTTTTGGGGCTGAAATAGTCTCTTGCAGCTGCGGTTGCAGCTTTGTACGGTGGGGACCAGGGCTTTGGGACAAAGTCTCTCTGGTTTGGGGCCCACATGAGATTTAAACGTATCCTGTTCGTGACGCCAAAGTTTATATGCAGCAACCACGAGGAAGAGCTTCCCAGGAGGATGGGAGCAGTAGTGAAGTGCACGGTGTATGGCCTGAGGTATCTGTAGGAATCTCTACCTCTCCTCCCTCGCTCCTTCTCGGGCTGGCACAGTGACAGGGGGGCTGCACTATGGATGATGGTGGTGATAGTCTTTTCCCCCGTAGCAACTCCCGTGATGGTGGTAGTAGTATGTGTGCGCCTGGCAAGGTGGTATGTGGGGTGCCCTTGATGTTATGCAGTGCAGGGACCAGACGACACAGGGGATTTGAATAACTCACGTTTACTGAAGAACTTTATACAGTCTTCCAAAATGGAGGCACGTTATCTTCTGTTCACTTCAACAGTTGAGGGGAAGAAGGGACCAGTGGGTGACCAATGAGGGTTTCAATTGTCCAGCTATATCTAGAAATCATTCACTTTTCCAGCAGCGTGTGTAATAAATGAACTCACTTTTCTCAGTGATGAGGGTTGTAGTTGAGTGACTTGATAGACACTTCTTATATTAATTGAGGCGTGCGGCAGAACCGGTAACAGCGCCAGCAGGAGTTCTGAGGCCCAATATTATATAGACTTCTCCTCAGAAACAGACAGACAGCTTTTCAGCTAAATAATACTTGCTGTGGTGATGATAGAGATGATATGCTGGTTACAATCTCCTTACTGTTCCTCCTCTTGCATTGGGCTGCAGGTGCTGAGACCTGTTGCCAGTTGAAAGGATTGTATTAATCTGCTGTGTCAGAGCAGCTAGCAGACATGTCTGTCTCCTCACAGACACGACCCGACTCCTCTGTGTAGACTGTGAGACAGCGTCAGAGTGAGGCTCTAGGGCTCTAGCCAGGCTCCACCCCCTTTTCAAACAATGCTAGATGTACAATGCACCCTCTAGTGGCTCCCCACTGATACCTTCATCCTTCTCTTCAGCTGGTGAACAGCACACTGTGTGAAAAATAATAAAGACATGTAAAACACATACAATGCATGACATACAAATAACAGGGAACCAGAAGGGTATCTTCTGGGATGCTGCAATTGTTTTTGGAATATAAGGTGGCTCACAGAAAAGCGTTTGATCCTTTGTAATCTTCTTGAGAAAATGTTTAAACCAAGCTTTGCCTTGTCTATTTGCCATATAACGGCAATATTTCGTCGTTTACTTTGCCTTTTGCATGCATGGTGTGTAATGCATTATGTACATTACAAGGATTTATATTCGCTGCTCTCTGACCTCTCCATTGGGTACTAGTGGGATTTATGTACGCTTTTACTGTTTAGTAATTCTGCATTATGCTCAGACATTGACTTATGTGTATACTGATGTGTACTGTTCTCGACTGCACACATAGTTGTGTAAAGCATTGTGTACCTAGGTTCTATCTGTCATTTTTCTAGATCTCTAAATTTTAAAGGGAAATCCTACAATTAGGATTGTTTTGAAAATTGAATACTGTAGCTCCGCCCTGTGCCAAGTTATCAATGTTTGAAGCTACAGAATAGAAGATCTGCTGTCCTTGTGTGGGAATAAAAACACTTCTGTTATGCCAGTGGCCGTGGAATGCCGACATTCCCCTCCCGCTGGCGGCTGTGGCCACCAGCTGGACTATGCTGACTGGCGCCCGTCTCCCCCAAGTTGCCGATGACCCCTGAGCTTTGTCAGGCAGTAAGCCAATCTGCTTGTAGGGTGCGCGTGCTCTGACGGTCTCTTAAAGGGCCAGCGTGCACATCAGTAGAAGTGTCCCCAGCCTATCCCTGGATACCCTGGTCTATTGAAGGAAATCTGCCCACTATCTCAGTGCCAGAGCAATGTTGCTACTAATCCAATGTTAGCCAAAGGTTTCATATCCCGTTTTCTGAATCTTGTGTCCGTGACTAGTCCTATATACTACGTCCTGTATCCTGAGTTCTGTGTCCATGACCAGTCCTGTATCCTGTGTCTATGACCAATCCTGTATCCTGAGTCCTGTGTCTGTAACCAGTCCTGTATCCAGTATCCTGAGTCAAGTAATCCGGCATCAACCTGCTTCCAGTAATCCGCACCAGCCTGCTTCCAGTAATCCGGCACCAGCCTGCTTCCCGTAATCCGGCACCAGCCTGCTTCCAGTAATCCGGCACCAGCCTGCTTCCCGTAATCCGGCACCAGCCTGCTTCCAGTAATCCGGCACCAGTCTGCTTCCAGTGATCTGACACCAGCTTGTATCCGCTACCTGCTATCTGACTGTGTCCAGCTGCCACCAAAGTAGCATCTACCTGTGACTGTATTACACCTGTCTGGCCAGCAGCTACTCCGTTGCAGTGGAGTAGCCCAGTGGATCCACAACCCCATTGGCGTTACAGCTTCTACACCTTGGCTCTGGTGAACAGTATCATCATAGGGATAGTATGTAGATTCAGATCTCTATTCATATCACTGTCCACAACAGCAACTGTTCAAGCCAGTAGGATGTAAAAATGGAGTTGTAACTGATACAATATCCCTATAGCAAGTCATATAAAACCTGCATAGAAATGTATCTCACAGGCAGACTCTAACTTCAATAGCTCCTACCTTTTACAGTAATCTTAGTGTAGGGATCCATCTGAATGAGGCAACCATTTCATGGCAGATGCGCTCACAATTTGTTTAAAATGTGCATTAAGAACTTTACATTTAGGCTGGGATCTCGTGTCGCGGTTTAAACAGCAAAATGGTGCAGTTTTGTCTTGATTTGCAGCAAAAAATGCAGTTAAACCGTGAGCTTCCAGCCTTGAAGTATAGCATATATAGCAATAGAATTTGAAATTATTTAAATATTCAATGTTTGCATATTACATCATTTTGTGCTTGTTTTCTTATGTATTGCAGTTCATATGTAGTGAAATAGACCTGTCATACTTATGCCTGCCAATTTTTATATGGTGACCATAGCTTTGTACTTTGTAGACAGGTATAAATTTGTACTGTCAAATACACAAAACAGAAGATGGGGAGATTTAACAATAGTGTTGTAAGATGAATTTAGGTGTTGCCAAAAATTACACATATTGTGCCCTATTTATAAAAACTGTGCATGTGGCATAAAATATTTAGCGCAGCTCACTAGGCATGTTAGATACTCTTCTCCTTATTCTACATCTTGGCTGCTGTACTAGTCCACCAACATTTTTCACTTTCAAATCCTGCACATCTTTAATAAATATAGTGCACTTTAAGACTTCTCTTAGCCACACACATTTCTCTCAACCCTATTCAAAACTGTTGAAGTAGGCATACAAATGTCAAATAAATTTAGGTCACATCATGTAATACTTGTTTGGCACATTTTGCATAGCATTCTGACTCATTTTGCCTAGTAAATATTCTCCAACGACTTTGCATGCTTTAACAAATAGGCAACAATGCAGACTAGTTTATGGGATAGTGATAATGAATGTATGCATAACATCAAGTATAGATGGGAAGTCTACAGCCTTTGTTACCATCAGATTACTCAATTTATCATTTTTTTTTTAATCATAGCTACTGCTGGAATTGATCACAAGATTTGTCTATGGAATCCATATGTTGTCTCCAAGCCCACTGGAATACTTCAAGGCAACATGGCCAGTGTGATAACTGTCAAATTCATTGCAAGCCGCAAACAGCTATTCAGCTTTTCTAAAGACAAGGTGAGAATGGCTCGTAATAGTAGTAGGTAATGTGTAGGCAATATGTGTATACACACATTATATTAGAATATTTTGCTTTGTTACTGTTTTACTGAATCGTTTTTTTCCTCCCATCCTCACGTCTTCAGTATTGTATATGTTCATGAGACTACAGCTCTGTGAAATACAGTCATGTGATTTACAACTGCAGTATATAATATCTTGCAGGTTTTGAGGGTCTGGGACATTCATCATCAGGTTTGCATACAACGTATAGCTGGAATCTTCCCCAAAACACTGGAATTTCAATTGTCCTTCTATTTCTATGAACCCCACGGACGTCTATTTCTGTCCTTTAATAATCATTTGTCAGTACTGGAGATGAAAAAGGAGGCCAGTAAAAGAGATACAAGTCATGAGAAGCCAGTGACGTGTGTGCTGTACAACTCGACATTCACGCAGGTACATTTTAACTCCATAAATCAAATGTTCTTAAAATCTAGTGGTGAGATTAAATTAGAGTCGATTTAGCACATCACAATAAGATCACTTACATCAATAGTATATATTGGATTAAAGGGTTGTCTGCTTTGGACAAATTCGTTCTTGTTAGAAAGGTCTTTTAAGAATAAACAATTTACAAAGCGTCTGCCTGCTGGGTCCCACAGCGATCACCAGTAATCTGTAGGAAAACCTGGCAGCAAGTGTTCAATTTCTCTGCAGTGCCACCACAGGGGAAATTAAGCATTACACAGTGCCCATTCAAATCAATGAGCACTGTGTGTAATTCAAGACAGCTCCTCCAGAGCATGAGAGGTTCTTAGTAACCATTTTCTACTCTGAGCAAGAGATGAGGATCTTAAACAGAAGATCTCCCTCTATGAACTGAGAATTCCAAAATCGGTTATATGAAAATGTTTTTTTCTAAACTGGACAACCCCTTTAAGGACTCATGCACACTGCTGTATTACGGAACTGTGTTGTATGGATTTGTAATACAGTATTCATAGCGTAAGGGAGTGTTGTGAGCATGCTCTGTGATATAAGGTAACTGTCTCCAGTGTATAAAGCAGAAGCTGATAAGTGACAGTCTTTTGTAAGCACTTGGTGTCCAGTGTAAAGACATGGCACAATACTTTTAGAAGCTTTTATATACATATATTGACATAGGAAAATAATAAAAATAAACATCACCCAAAAAAATAAAAAAAATAAGGCATTTTTATTTCAGTTTTCATATAATGCGGTTTTTAGCTGTGCAGGTGTAGTACATGATTTCAATGTGCTTCACCTGCAATAGCCGCACGTCCTATAAACGCATTGCAAAATAGCGACAATTTGCGGTAAAAAAGCGTTCGGTTTTTACAATGCGTTTTTCCCGGCAAGTAAGAAGCACATGAAAATCGCAAGAAAACTGCAAAAAACAAAAACAAACAAACAAACAAACCGTAAAATGCGATCAAACGCCCTATGGTATCCCAGACAAGCACAAAAACTTGATTTTAAAAAGATGTCATTTTATGATAGATTTCCTCGCAGGTGGAATTGCTCTTTAATATTTTCTTCAGTTGTTTTCTTTTTTATTCTTAGTGAAACCAGATTAATCTCATGTAAAATAAGATAAACGTGTTGTATGACTTACAAACTAGTTAGTTCTTCATCAGGCTTATGAGTGCTATAGCGGGTGTACGTGCTGTTCAACATGTGTTTGAAAATCTCTCCTGAATTCTGTTTTAATATATACGCAACATTTTACATTTTTACTACTCCAGAGTAAAATAGTATCTAAAATTGTGGTTCTTCACTCATGTTGTGCCCAGCAAAATAATTAAACTGATGTCAAATGCAGTAAGATAAACATTTTTGTACTAGCGTCTTAATTTACTACAGATTATGTGATTATCCAAGTGAATGATTCCATAAAGTTTTTGCACACAGTGCAGCAATTCAATTAGGTTGTATTCTTTTTTTATATACGATTTGAAAGCTGTTTTCATTTGAAGTAGTGACAAAGGGACTTTTCTGAAACTTAATGACTGCTTTACTAGTTTAAAACATTTAAGCCTATTGTCTTTTTAACTACCAAAATATATGGGTTATAGAAAAGGGTCCTAAATTTATCATAACCGTTGTACATATAAAGTTAAAGAGAAATTCTATTTTCTACATCCTACAGTTAAGTTAACATAAAATTGTTATAGCGTACCTAACTTTTCAGGTGACTTTTCAAAATAAGCGGTCATATGTGTTTACATGAGGAATAACACTGTTTCTGGCCATTATGTGACTTGTATTCTGCATTTTTTAGCAGTTTTCCCCTCTGCAGGCTCTAATTCACATTTTCTCTGAGCTAGTGGGTGGGGCATAACGGCTAGCATGTCTTCTATATACTGCACACATAGAAGGGGAGAATTCTGCTCTCCTAACTCTATCACAGACACACACACACACACACACACACAAATATATATACACATATACATACACATATATATATATCACAAATATGTGTGTATATATATATATATATATATATATATGCTGCCACAGCATAGAGGAGATTATACAGTAATGAGCAGTGTAGCAGTGCAGCTGAGAATCTAGCACTGTGGTGACATATAAATCTTACCAGCAGCCTGTGTCATTCTCACTCTGCTCCTGCTTCCTCCCCCTGGTCTCCCATCCACTCTCCATAGACTTACTCTCTCTCTCTCTCTCTGCTCCCCCCTCCTGCTCCCCCTCCCCTCTCCAAAGACTTGTAAGGACATTCAGTGAAGAAATACACCCCCACCTTCTGCAGTCCATCTGTAACCAGGGACAGACTATTCTTGACAACAGGGGTTGGAAAGCAGATTACGGGAAGGTAGGCACCAACTGGCAGTAACTTCACACAGAATCTATATCAGGTATACTATTAGATTAGCTAAGTTGAAAAGTTAGTGTTCATTTAAAATCGGTAGATTTTCATATCAAAATGTGCCAGAATTCTAGCTCAAATTGCATAAAAAACTGGCATACATGCCGTGCGGCAAATTTATTATGTGTTTTAGAGACTTTTTACACCTCACTCTTGACAGTCTTGAAATGTGTCTAAAAATGGCATGGTTAAGAGAAGTCATAAAATGCGCATGATTAAGGCTATGCACCATTCTTTTGGTGCAAAATATTGGTGTAAAGTATGCCAATCATAACATGGTGTAAGGAAGAGAAAAGTCTCTAACAGGTCTAGCAAATATCTAGCAAATCTAAAATGATAGACCTACAGTAAGTTGTTAACAATTCAGTTCCAAAGTTTTAAGAGAACACCAGCAATATGCTCGGAGCACACAAATAATACTTTTTTAATGCCTGCCTGGAGATTGACTTTAATCTAAAGTGATCCATAGCACTCTCCATTCCAAAAGCAATGCAAAAATGTTTTGTAGAATTTTATGTGCTATGGCAAAATTATTGTATAAGGTTTCTCATTTTGTCCATCCGCAGCTATATAAGTTAGAAAGACGTTCTGTACTTAGGTTTTTAAGGAAGAACTATTTGTAATATTTCTTTGATTCTTTTTTATTTTAATTCCACATCGGCATTAGTGGGCACATGTTTTATTTTTATAATAAAAACGGTTAAGCCTGTCTACATTAGGATGGGGACACATCAGTCAGTAAACCACAGTTGTTCACGTGTCACTGCTATGTCCTCACAGCTGCCTTATTACCCCTTCCATGTAATAGATCAGTAAATCTTTCTCAAGCTTGCTTCGCATGAACCTTGAATATTAATAGTTAACTTGTTTAACTCTGTCCATTATTAATGTTGGGGGATAATGTCTGGGAAATGTTTCTGGTTGTCTGCATATGTGTAACATACTAAAAAGGAGCAAACTTGGGGTAAGGCCACACGGTGCGCCCACGTTGCGTTTATGTTGCGTTTTTAAACCGCAGCAAGTCATTCTTCAATAGAAGTCAATGGTGAGATGTTTGTTGACAGACTGCTGCTATTATATTACAATGTGTTTTTTGTGCTGTTAACTGCATCTTCATAATGTCCGACCGCATGCGGTTAATGACCGCGCTGCCAAAGTTGTTGCTGAACTGCTTGCGTTTTTGCTAACCGTTCTGCAATGCATTGTAATGAACTATATACAGGAAGCACCAAACAAACTTCAACACGGGTGAAAACTATGTCCATCAATTATTTCCTTTAAAAACGCAACAGAACTGCAGCATTACAGAGACATAAAACGCATGCAGTTGACCGCATGCGGTTTTCAAATGCAACAAAACCGCGTCAACGACACAGTGTGGCCTTACCCTTAGAAACGGATTTCAATTGCTTTGTTGATGGAAGAAATTATGAAAAGAAACGGAACGCTGAGTCTTAAGGATTTTATAATTCTCGCATTTTCAATATTAAAAATCACAATGTTTAAACCTACTGAACAGTGTGGTTTAATTCAGATATTTTTCCGTTATTTGATTATTGTGTTATTAAAATTGATGGCCTATCCTTAGAATAGGCCATCAACGTTAGATTGGTGGGTTCTGAATGTCGGCACCTCCGCCGATCAGCTGTTTGAAGGGGTTGTGGTGCTTGACTTGAATGGGACAGTGGTGCAATAGCTTGCAAGGCCACTACAAATGTAACAGCGAAAGCAAGTAGGAACGAGGAAGAGAACCATGTAAACAATGAAGAGGCGACCGCCCCTTCAAACAGCCGACAGTTGGACCCCCACAAATCTAATATTGATGGACTATCCTAAGGATAGGCCATCAATTTTAATAACTCATGACCCCTTCAATGGTATGTTCCCACAGGCAGGATACGTTGCGGAATTTCCGCAACGGAATTCTGTGCAGAAATTCCATAGCAGTTACAGTAGCAGCAAAGTGGATGAGATTTCTGCAAAATTCAATTGTCAATTTATCCTGCAGCAGATATGTTGCGTGTTTGAGCTATAAACTTGAATGGGGAGCATAAATTCCGCACTAAAATACGCAAGTTGAGTTTTGTTGCAGTTTGCACAGTGTTTATGCACCGGAAACTCTGTAAAAAGTGCATGAAATCCGCACGTGCACATTAAGTTTGTTACAATCAATACTTCATACTAAATCTGCAAGTAAAACCGCTGCAGAAAATCTGCAATTATTTCCGCAGCAAAATTACATTTCCTCAGCAATTTGCACAGCAAAAACACACTATTTGCTTCAGATTTCTGTGACTGATTTACCTGTGTTTTTGTGATACTGCTGCAGATATTCCATTGCGGAAATTCTGCAGCATATCCTGCCTGTGGGAATATACCCTAAGGCCCGGTTTCCAAGTAGCGTAAACGCTGCAGAATTTACGCTACGGAATTCTGTGCGGAAATTCCGCAGCATTTACAGTAGTAGCAAAGTGGATGATATTTTGAAAATCTCATGCCCATGCTGCAGCAAAAAAACGCAGTGAAAACATTTATACATTGACCTGCAGTGTGGAATTTAAATTGGCAGCATGTCAATTTATGCTGTGTTTTGTTGCTTTTCTGTTGCAATGTGGTATGGTTTCTCGGACGGTATGTGTGGCTTGTTCCAGATCGGATACGCTGCGCAGTTTTTACACAGAGTATCCGACCCGTGGGATCCCAGCCTAAGGCCTTATTTACATGAGCGTTGCGCACCTCGGACGTGAAAAATGCCTTCAATGGGAAGGTGAAACGTTGCCTGTATGTTCGGTGAAGAAATTTTGTATTTTTCTATACTATTGGAGTGCTGCCTCTTCTTTTGGATTGGGGTCTAATTTCGTTTTGTCAAGATTCCTCTGAGGATAGCTAGATGCTACAGTACAGCTCCTATATTTTGTTTGTTCCGAGGGTAAGCTGAAGATTTTCTAATCTGCAGCATGTCAGTTCTGTTGTTGATTTTATAGCAGATTTTCACTGTGTATTTCACCCTTTGCAATGCATAGGGTAAAATCGGCACCAAAATCTGTTTTAAGATCCGTATGCAAATCAATAGATTATGTCCAGAAGCCTAGTAACCATATCTTGTAATATTGTTACACTAAAGAAAGGCATCCGGGTTCCTTTTGTACTCTTTTAGTGAATTCACCATGACAACTTTCTGTGGCAGAGAGTTCCATAGTCTCACTGCTATTACAGTAAAGAATCTCCTACTAGGTTGGTGTAGAAAACTTCTTTCCACTAGACGTATAGGATGCAGTTTGTTATAGTTACAGTTAGGTATAAATAGATCATAGTATATAAATAGTATATTATAGTATAGTAATAGTATATAAATAGATTATAGTATAGTTAGGTATAAATAGATCATGAGAGAGATTTCTGTGTTGAACTTTGTTATATTTATACATAGGTATTAGGTCACCCCCTCAGCCGTCTTTTTTCTCAACTAAATAGCTCTAACTTTGACAATCTTTCAGGGGTACTGCATTCTTCCAATCCTGATTTTTGCTATTGTTGACCACCTCTGAACTAGTACAACCTCTACTACGGTATGTCTTTCTTGTGAACTGGTGACCAAAACTGTACACAACATTCCATATGCGGTCTGATGAGGGATTTGTAAGGCTGAGTTTACACCTGCATCGTCAATGCCATTGTTATGCTAGGTAACAGGAACAACGAAACTGACGGAGTGCCGAATCCATCGCATGACGGACTTATGGCACCTTCACTGATATGAAGGTTTGACACAAACTAATCAGTACAAGTTATGTGGATACGATACAGAACAAAAAACAAGGGTCACCATAAATAAAGCTTGAGTTGTTGTAAATCATATAATATTATGGTATGATGAATCTTGTTTTAATACCTATAAATCCTAGTCATATATAGCATACTTTTAGGTTGACGTTTTTTTTTAAAGTATGAAGGGAAAGTGAGCTGATAATGTTCATTATCCTTGGATACCAGTAAGGAAAAAGTATTAAGTGCTATTTATATTCACTTGTAATATTCCTAACTTTCTAGGTAATCAGCTCAGACACAGGATCGACAATTACTTTCTGGATGATAGACACTGGAAGGAAAATCAAGCAGTTTGCCGGCTGTCATGGCAATGCAGAGATTAGCACCATGGCCTTAGATGCAAGTGAAACGAGACTTTTAACAGGGAGCACTGATGGTACAGTAAAGGTGAGAACAGGCCTGTCATTAAGTTCTAATTATTGTTTGGTTCTTCTAGTGTTAATATCTACTGAAGCCATGTAACCAAGAGATAGGCTCGTCCACACGTGGCGGAATTGCTGCGAATTGCGGACAGAAAATACGCAGCAGAAGTGGGTGAGATTTAACAAATCTCATCCACACGCAGCGTAAATATTCCGAGCAGAAATTGACCTGCGGTGCGTATTTTTTGGACCACAGCATGTAATATCCTGCTGCGGAAAGTGGACAGAATTGCTGCGTTTTTCCGAGGAGATGTCGCCATCTCGCATTTCGCATCGTGAAAAAGGCAGCAAAATACGCATCATTATCTGCAGTCAAAAATGCATGAAATGGTGAATTTTTTGCAGCAGTGGAAAGTCTGCTACTTTCAACGGAATTGCTGCAGAAATTCTCTGCAGCAATTCCGTCACGTGTGGACAAGCCCATAAACTGCATAACAATTAAAGAGGTCGCCTGAGGTTTAAAAAAAGAAGAACAACAAAAGATCTGGTTATTTTCCAGGAACAGCACTCACCTGAAAAGCAATGAGCTGAAATATCAAACACAGACCATGGACGGACATGGACAGCCCAAGAGTGTTGACATTTTTGGGAAAAAAAACGCATATTATTTTTCCTAATCTCAGATGACCCCTTTAATAAACATACATTGCATTTACACTCTCACTTACTGAAGCTGATGTGTATTTATAGGGTTATCTTCAATGATAATAAAATAATAATGGTAATATTGAGTCAAGAAATTGAAATACACCGTACCTGAAGTCAAGCATAAGACTTTGAGAACATGGCAGCATCAGTATCCTGCAGCCCAAATGGTAGAATCTACATGTAACTTTTCAGTCAGCTATACTATCACAAGAAAGTTTTAAAAGGGATGTTAGGCTGGGTTCACACTACCTATTTTCAGACGTAAACGAGGCGTATTATGCCTCGTTTTACGTCTGAAAATAGGGCTACAATACGTCGGCAAACATCTGCCCATTCATTTGAATGGGTTTGCCGACGTACTGTGCAGACGACTTGTCATTTACGCGTCGTCGTTTGACAGCTGTCAAACGACGACGCGTAAAAATACAGCCTCGTCAAAAGAAGTGCAGGACACTTCTTTGGACGTTTTTGGAGCTGTTTTCTCATAGACTCCAATGAAAACAGCTCCAAAAACGGACGTAAAAAACGCAGCGAAAACGGCGCGAATAACGCCGCGAAAAAAGCGAGTTGCTCAAAAAACGTCTGAAAATCAGGGGCTGTTTTCCCTTAAAAACAGCTCTGTATTTTCAGACGTTTTTGGTCACTACGTGTGCACATACCCTAACAGCTCAT
The DNA here is from genome assembly GCF_050947455.1 of Rhinoderma darwinii. NCBI lineage: Eukaryota > Metazoa > Chordata > Amphibia > Anura > Rhinodermatidae > Rhinoderma > Rhinoderma darwinii. The sequence continues at coordinate 134,833,294 of NC_134690.1, read as the reverse complement.
GGCAACCACACTGTAAAGTAATGGGCTGCAGCATCGGACAACAGCTCCTATCAAGCACAGATGCTCATCATAGGGGAATGGACTGTGACGATGCACAGGTGCACACTAAGGCTGGGTTCACACAACCTATTTTCAGACGTAAACGAGGCGTTTTATGCCTCGATTTATGTCTGAAAATACGGCTCCAATACGTTGGCAAATATCTGCCCATTCATTTGAATGGGTTTGCCGATGTACTGTGCCGACGACCTGTCATTTTACGCGTCGCTGTCAAAAGACGACTCGTAAAATGACTGCCTCGTCAAAGAAGTGCAGGACACTTCTTGGGACGTAATTTGAGCCGTTTTTCATTGAATTCAATGAAGAACAGCTCAAAATTACGCCCATAATTGACGACTTGCAAAACGCGAGTACGTGCAATTACGTCTGAAATGCAGGAGCTGTTTTCTCCTGAAAACAGCTCCGTAACTTCAGATGTAACGGTCGTTATTGTGTGCACATACCCTTAGACTCGGGCTACATAGTTACATAGTTAGTACGGTTCAAAAAAGGCACACGCCCATTAAGTTCAACCAAGGGATGGGAGAAGGGAAGGGATGAAACAAAAATTCTACACATTCACATAGGAGCTAATATTTTTTCGTTCTAGGAAATTATCGAAGCCTTTTTGAAAGCCATCTACTGTAGCTACTGTGACCAGCTCCTGCAGTAGACTATTCCATAGATTCACAGTTCTCACAGTAAGCCGGATTCACACGAGCGTGTGCGTTTTGCGCGTGCAAAAGGTCCACAAAAGCTCTGTGTGTCATCAGCATATATGTGTGGCTGCGTGATTTTCGCGCAGCCGCCATCATTATGACACTCTTTTTATGTTTAGAAACATAACAGTTTTCATTCATAGTTTTGACTACTGTAGCGCGCATCACGAGCGGCACATGGAAGTGCGTCCGTGTGCCGTGCGCGGTTTTCATGCACCCATTGACTTCAATGGGTGCGCGATGCACGAAAAACGGGCAAATATAGGACATGTCGTGAGTTTTACGCAGCGGACATACGTTGCGTGAAAATCACTGACAGTCTGAACGGCCCCATTGACTAACATAGGTCCATGCGACGCGCGTGAAAATCACGCGTGTTGCACGGACGTATTGTACGTTCGTCTGAATAAGCCCTAAAGAAGGCTTGTCGCCTCTGCAGATTGAACCTATTTTTCTCCAGACGGCGGGAGTGCCCCCTTGTCTTTTGAGGGGGTTTTACATGGAGCAGGATTTCACCATATTTCATGTATGGGCCATTCATATATTTATATAAGTTAATCATGTTCCCCCAAGGGTGCGTTCACATATATCTGTTGCATCAACATCAGTTTTTTTTGTCTCCAAAATAATTACAACTGATGCAAAACTGATGCAAAAATTCATCAGTTGCCATCAGGCTTTTTCACAATTTTTACTACAAAAGCATCAGTTGTCATTGGTTGTCGTTAGTTGTCATCAGTTGTTACTATCCGTTTTTAACATCAGTTTTTACCACAATGGTCCACCAAAAAGGTCGGTTAGGGTCTGAAAATGTGCCAATTTTATCAGAGTAAGGCCTCATTAACACGAACGTGATATACGTCCATGCGACGCACGTGCTTTTCACGCGGGTCGCATGGACCTATACAAGTTTATGGGGGCATGCAAACAGTCCGTGAGTTTTGCTCAGCGTGAGTGCGCTGAAAAAAACTCACGACATGTTCTAAATTTCTGCGTTTTTCGCGCATCACGCACCCATTGAAGTCAATGGGTGCGTTAAAACCACGAAGGTCGCACGGAAGCACTTCCGTGCGAACTGCGTGATTCGCGCAAGAGCTGTCAAACTCTGAATGTAAACAGAAAAGCACCACGTGCTTTTCTGTTTACAAACATCCAAACGGAGTGTCTTAGAGATGAGCGAACCGAACTTCACCGTGTTCGGCCGAACTCGTTTTGGCCGAACTTATTTTGACCGAACCCGGCAAAAAATATTCCGGTACGCGACGTCAGGAGACAGTGACTGTCCAGGGTGCTGAAAGAGTTAAACTGGTTCAGCACCCTGGACAGTGACTTCCGATCACAATATACATGAACGTGTAAAAAAAAAAAAAAGTTCTGACTTACCAATAACTCCCGGCTTCTTCCTCCAGTCTGACCTCCCGGGATGACAATTCGGTCCAAGTGACAGCTGCAGCCAATCACAGGCCAAGCACAGGCTGCAGCCAATCACAGGCTGCAGCGGTCAAATGGACTGCCGCGTCATCCAGGGAGGTGGGGCCGGATGTCAAGAGAGGGACGCGTCACCAAGGCAACGGCTGGGAGACCGGACTGGAGGAAGCAGGAAGTTCTTGGTAAGTATGAACGTCATTTTTTTTATTCACAGGTTGCTGTATATTGTGATCGGAATTCACTGTCGAGGGTGCTGAAAGAGTTACTGCCGATCAGTTAACTCTTTCAGCACCCTGGACAGTGACTGACGTCGACTAGCCTCATCTCTATGATGGCGGCTGCGCGAAAATCTCGCAGCCGCGCATCATACACTGATGACACACGGAGCTGTCAAGTGCCTTTTGCGCATGCAAAATGCTGCGTTTTTTTGCGTGCGCAAAACGCACACGCTCGTGTAAAGCAAAGTGTGTGATAGTTTGGATACACGATAGAGTAAATACATGTTGTGTACTTGTCATTTCACAAAACTTCTGACGTGTCAGGGATCTCCTTCTCTGCTCCGGCCTCAGCGCTACACTGAAGTCTGACATACACATTGTAATGTCACATGTGTCATATGGTGCATTGCCTTGGCCGGCGCCGAGAGGCAGAGCCCAGAAGGCAGCTGCTGTCCAATCCCCTCACCTCAGATCTTCGAAGCAGCCTTGTGAAGCTGCAAAGACACTAAACACTAGCCCTAACTTCAGGGAGTAGCTAGTTTTTGGCACATTTACAGCTACCCAATCCCACCCCGCATTTCCTACCCACCCCACACCACGCTGGGATTGCTGTTTCTTTCTATTCACACGACAGGTGTCAGCCGTTAAAAACGTCCATCTCGGCTCCTTTTTGACGGCCGTTTTGCATCTGTTTTGTATCCATTCTGTGTCCGTGTTTCCGTTTTTGATGGCCGATTGTGACCCGTTGTGCATCCGTTTTTCACTGTCCATTTTAAAAGCGAATGAATGTCATGTGTAGATAATGCCACAGTGCCCTCTGTAGATAATGCTAAAGTGCCCTCTGTGTATAGTCAATATATGTTGGAAGAAAAAAGGACCAAAGCCGGCGCTGCTACTCAATAAAAGTAAATAATTAATCAATGATATTGATGTTTTATTGCAATCAGGCTAGGATAAGGCCTGATTGCAATAAAACATCAATATCATTGATTAATTATTTACTTTTATTGAGTAGCAGCGCCGGCTTTGGTCCTTTTTTCTTCCAACATATATTGTCTCCATTACGGTGGCCTTTGGCTTCACCGGTTGGGATCTCGGCAGCAGCACTCACTCCATACTGCAATTCCAACGCAAATATTCTTCTGCCCTGTGGTGAGCATTCATTTGTATTTACTGACTACTACAGTGAGGGTATGTTCACACGGCCACATTTCAGACGTATACGAGGCGTATTATGCCTCGTTTTACGTCTGAAAATATGGCTACAATACGTCGGCAAACATCTGCCCATTCATTTGAATGGGTTTGCCGACGTACTGTGCAGACGACCTGTTATTTACGCGTCGTCGTTTGACAGCTGTCAAACGACGACTCGTAAAAATACAGCCTCGTCAAAAGAAGTGCAGGACACTTCTTTCAGACGTTTTTGGAGCTGTTTTCTCATAGACTCCAATGAAAACAGCTCCAAAAACGAGTTGGTAAAAAAATGAGTTGGTAAAAATGCGAGTTGGTAAAAAACGTCTGAAAAGCAGGGTCTGTTTTCCCTTGAAAACAGCTCTGGATTTTCAGACGTTTTGGTTGACTACGTGTGAACATACCCTAAAGGATCTGCCAGACACAGCTTCTGTGTCGACGCCCGTGGTTAGTCAGTCTGCACCTGCTCCTAAGTCTGGTCGAGTGACCCCTCCTTCTACCAATCAGTCTGGGAGGCTGAGGAGTGGGAGAGCCTATCACAGCCTGGCCAGACGGAGCTAGCTCCCGCCCTCTGTCTATTTATACCTTCACTTCCTGCTCCTCCAGTGCCTGTGATTCTGTCTGTTTCCTGGCTCTGCTGCTGCTGCTTGTACTTTTGTCCTCTGCTCCATATAGACCCTGGTTGTTTGTCTGTCGTGCACATGGTGAGTGTAGGGACCGTCGCCCAGTTGTACGCCGTCGCCTAGGACGGGCCGTTTGCAAGTAGGCAGGGACTGAGTGGCAGGTAGATTAGGGCTCACCTGTCTGTCTCCCTACCCTGGCATTGCAGCTACTCCTTGGATTTACTTACACTATGTGGCGCCGTGCTTTTTTCTTTATCTCTGTGTATAGTGCCACACACCCCCTGTAGATAATGCCACAGTGCCCTCTGTATATAGTGCCACACTTCTCTCTGTATATAGTGCCACACACACCCTGTAGCTAATGCCACAGTGCCCTCTGTAGGTAGTGCCACAGTGCCCTCTGTATATATTGCCACATTGCTTTCTGTATATAGTGCCACACACACCCTGTAGATAATGCTGCAGTGCTCTCTGTAGATAGTGCCACACACCCCCTGTAGATAATGCCAAAGTGCCCTCTGTAGATAATGCCACAGTGCGCTCTGTAGATAATGCCACAGTGCCCTCTGTAGATAATGCCACAGTGCCGTCTGTAGATAGTACCACACTGCTCTTTGTACATAGTGCCACACCCCCCTGTAGATAATGCCGCAGTGCCCTCTGTAGATAATGCCATACATCTGCCTGTATATAGCGCCACCCACTCCCCCCTGTAGATAGCGCCACCCACCTCCCCTCCTGGAGGAGCCCCTGATGTCAATGTCCATATATGGACAGGGACATCAGGGGTTTTCCTCTAGGAGTGGAATCTCTGGCCAGAGCATCTGCAACACTCTGGCCGGGGATTCACTCCAGGAGGAGATCCTGATGTCACAATCCATATATGAACAAGGACGTCAGGGTCACCCTGTAGTAGCGGAATCACTGGCCAGAGAGTTGCCGATGCTCTGGCATGGGATTCCGCTCCAGGAGTAGCCCCTGGCGTCACTGTCCACATATGGACAGCGACGTCAGGGGCTCCTCTTGGAGCGGAATGCTCGGCCACAGTGTTGGCAAGGCTCTGGCTGGGGATTCCGCTCCTATAGGGAGCTATAGTGACGCTATCTACAGGTGGGGTGGTGCTATCTACAGGGGGGCATGGGTGGCACTAAATTCTCCTCCTGCTCCCCAGCCAGAGCGTCGGCAATGCTCTGGCCGCGGATTCCCATGGCAGGTGCTGGCGAAAGGTGGATGTGGCTAACAGTGAATTAAGATAGGATACGGCGCCGGACCTCCCTGGGAGCCAGACTCAAAAACGCTGCAGGTAACATTTTTGGATCCGGCTCCTGTAGAGGTCTAGCGCTGTACGGCGCCACAACTTATGTCTCAAGTGCCAGAACAGATCCCATAGAAAGCTATGGGATTTGTTCTAGCATCACTTTCCCTCCGGCTTTTCTGCAATACGCAAAGGGACAATGGATATATGTGAACGGCCCCTAACTGAAGTATAGCATTTTGGGGAAAAAAAAGAAACATTTCATACTGTTAGAAATTAATCCTGGCCAAAAGTCAGTCCACTAATTCACAGGCTCTCCCTTGTAGTTTAATGAGTTTGTAAAAGGTAGAAAATGAACTTTGCAAACTTGGGTCTTTAGTGAAACAAAACAGCCAATGAAATCTAAAGGCCTACTAGGGTTTTACCATTCTAAATGTAAATGGCGCACACAAAGCAGCAATCTGTGTTGTGTAAAAGGCTCATGAGGAAATACACCTTTGAATAATGGCCACACCAATGTAATAAAAGGTTTCACAGCAGGTAAAATGGCACAGTAAATCACATTTTATGCCATAGGTAAATGACACTTTCCTCTACCTGAAAAACTGAAGGAACAAAATAACAAAACTTGTGTGTAAATATTCTATATATTACTGGCTGAACATATACACTATATGGACAAAAGTATTCGGACACCTACACATTATACCTACAGGAGCTTTTATGACATCCCATTCTAAATCCATACGCATTCATATGGAGTTGGTCCCTACTTTGCAGTTAAACAGCTTCTACTCTTCTGGGAAGGCTTTCTACAAGATATTGTAGCGTGTGTGTGTGTGTGGGAATTTTTGCCCATTTATCCAGAAGAGCATTTGTGGGGTCAGACACTGACGTTGGACGATAGAGTCTGGCTTGCAATAATCTCCATTCCAGTTCATCCCAAAGGTGTTCAATGGGGTTAATGTCAGGGCTCTGTGCGGGCCAGTCACTTTCTTCCACACCAAACTCATCCAACCATGCCTTTATGGACCTTGCTTTGTGCACTGGGGCACAGTCATGCTGGAACAGAAAAGGGCCTTCCCCGAACTGTTCCCACAAAGATGGGAGCTACAATTGTCCAAAATGTCTTGGTATGCTGAAGCATTAAGATTTCCCTTTACAGTTGGCACAATGCAGTAAGGCAGCTAACGTTCTCCTGGCATTCGTCAAACCCGGACTCGTCCATCAGACTGCCAGATAGAGAAGTGTGATTCATCACTCCACAGAACATGTTTCCATTGCTCCAGAGTCCAGTGGCGGTGTGCTTTATACCACTTCATCCGATGGCTGGCATTGTGTTTGGTGATATAAGGGTATGTTCACATGCTTAGCAAATAACTTTTGAAAATACGGAGCTGTTTTCAAGGGAACTCGCGTTTTTTGAAGCGTTTAAGGCCGTTTTTTTAGCTGTTTTTCTATAGTGTCTATGAGAAACGGCTCCAAAAAAGGCTCAGAAAGTGACATGCACTTCTTTCTCATGGACGTTTTTTTACACGGCCGTTTTTCAAAACAGCCGCGTAAAAAAATGGCCCGTCGGAACAGAACACCGCTTTTTCACATTGAAATCAATGAGCAGATGTTTGGAGGTGTTCCGCTTCCAATTTTTCAGCCTGAAAAACGGCCAAAAATAAGGCGAGTGAACATACCCTAAGACTTGCATGCAGCTGCTCGGCCATGGAAACCCATGCCATGAAGCTCCCGAGGCACAGTTTTTGGGTGGATCTTAATGCCACAAGAGGTTTGGAGTTATTGAGTCAGCAGAGCGTTGGCGACTTTTATGCACTATGTGCCCCCAGCACTCATTGACCCCGCGCTGTAACTTTATGTGGTCTGCCACTTTGTGACTGAGTTGCTGTGGTTCCTAAACACTTCCACTTTGCAATATTACTATTCACAGTTGATCGTGGATTATCTAGGAGGGAAGACATTTCACAAACTGACTTATTGCAACAGTGACATCCTATTACAATACCATTCTCAAAGTCAGTGAGCTCTTTAGAACGACACATTCTTTCACAAATGTTTGTAAAGGTGACTGCATGGCCAGGTGCTTCAGTTTATACACCTGTGGTAATGGTACTGAATGAATCACCTGAATTCAATGATAAAGAGGTGTATCCAAATACATTTGTCCATATAGTGTTGGCACCGACTAGCGATAGCATTAAAATCAACTGCCTAATATTGTATAAATCCTCCTCGTGCTGCCAAAACAGTTCTGACCCGTCAAAGCATGAATTCCACAAGACCTCTGAAGGTGTCCTGTGGTATATGGCATCCAGATGTTAACAGTAGATCTTTAACCCCTTGCGCAGAATCACGTACATGGCATAGAAAGGCAACCGTTCACCAATTCCACCGTGCATGTACATGATTGAGATCATGCGGGTACAGCTTCTGTGCCCGCACGATCACCGTGGAAGCCCGGCTGTGAATGACAGCTGGGCTCCCGCTGCAATTGCTAGGTTTGGAGAATCCTCTAATCCCTGACGTTTAACTTTTTAAATTCCGTGTTCAATAGCGACCGTGGCATTTAAGTGGTTTGACAAAGGGAGGGAGCTCCCTCTGTCACTAATCGGCGGCCCAGGAACATGATCCCTAACGAGTTGTCATGGAAGTCGGGGCCTAAGAAAGGCCCCAGGCCTGCCCTGGCTATATGCCTATTAGGCCGTTCCAGAGGCATGGCCTAATAGATTGCCTGTCAGTTTTACACTGACAGTAAATAATGCTTTAGTATACTGAGTACCAAAGCATTAGATCTGCAATCAAAAGATCGCATTGTAAAGTCCCCTAGTCGCACAAAAAAATAAATTAGAACAGTTAAATAAAGTTTATAAAAAAAAGAAATAAAGATTACGGTAAAAATTTAAATAAACATTTTTTTTCCATAAAAAGTTGTTTTATTTGCTAAACTGTTAAAAATATATATATATACACATATGGTATCGCCATAACTACCCAAATAATAACGATACCACATTACTAAAACCGCCAGGTGAACGCCGTAAAAATAAACCACACAAAAACAGCGAACATTTTTTCCATTCCCCCCACCCCACAAAATAAAATAAAAATTAATAAGTCCCATGTACCCCAATATGATACAGATAAAAACTATGTCTTGTCCCACAAAAAACAAACAAGCCCACATATGGCTACATCTACAGACAAAATAAAAAGTTACGGCTCTTGGAAAGCAGCGATGCAAAAAATAATAATTTTTGTCTAAAAGTGTTTTAATTGTGCAAATGTAGTAAAACATAAAAAAACCTTTACATTTTTGTATCACCATAATCATAGTGACCCATAAAAAAGAAGTTAACATGTTATTTACACCGCATAGTGAACGGTGTGAATTTGAAATGCGAAAAACAATGCTAGAAATACCTGGGGTTTTGTTTCAATTCCCTCCCTAAAAAAATTAATAAAAGTTAAGAAATAAAATATATACACCTAAAATAGGTCTGGTCCTGAAGGGGTTAACATCTAGTTTCTCCAGCACTTGATGCTCGATCGGATTGAGATCTGGGGAATTTGGAGTCCAAGTCAACACTTTGAACTCTTTGTCATGTTCCTCAAATCAATGCGGAACAATTTTTGCAGTGTGGCATGGCGCATTTTATGCTACTGAAAGAGGCCACTATCATTAGAGAATACCGTTGCCATGGAGGGATAAACTTGGTCTGCCACAATGTTTAGGTAGGTGGTACGTGACATAGTAACATCCACATAAATGTCAGTATCCAAGGTTTCCCAGCAGAACATTGACCAGAGCATAACACTGCCTGTGACGGCTTGTCTTCTTCCCATAGTTCATCTTGTTGCCATCTCATCCACAGGTAAGAGATGCGCACACACTGTCCCCCTTCACATAATCTAAAAAAAAAACATGTGTTTCTTCAGACCAGACAACCTTCTTCTATTGCTCCATAATACGGTTCTGATGCTCACGTGCCGATTGTAAGAACTTTCAGCGGTGGACAGCGGTCAGCATGGACACTCTGACCAGTCTGTTGCTACGCAGCCCCATACAGAGCAAGCTACCATATACTGTATGTACTGACACCTTTCTATTATAGCCAGCAGTGACTTTTCAACAATTTGTGCAACAGTCACTCTTCTGTGGAGTCAGACCACACTGACTAGCTTTCCCTACGCACATCAATACGGTTCATCCGTTGTCCTTCCATGGATCACTTATGGTAGCTAATAATCCCTGCATACAGTTCTACACACAGTTTTGATGCTGTTTTCGGTTCTGTTTTTGGCTGCGTGTTTTGAGCCAAAGTCAGAAGTGGATCCAAACGGAAGGAAAGGTATAAAGAAAAGACTGATGCATCTTTTTACTTTTGTATCCAGTCCTGTGGTTTGGCTCAAAAATAGAGCCAGAAACTACCGCAAAAACTGCAACAAATCTGGTGTTTTTACATGCATTTTTTCATTGCCGTTTTCTCATGCAGTTTAACATGTTGGACAAAACCCCTGTTTGAATGAGGCCTAAAGGGGTTTTTCCATCTCTGAAAGTGATAGCATATTGCTTATTTAACGCTCCCCTTTACGTGTCCCCTTCACAGTTTTTCTCTGCACAGCGGCACTCTCGACAACCCACTGTGCAGGGAACTTCAACAAAGCTTCTTTAAAGTGCTCCACTCACATAAAATATAGAATTTGGTTTCTGCTATCTGTGATCCTTCCAAATTAAGATATTTAGTAAAACTGTAATTGTGTCAGTTATCAAAATGTTTTTTTCCTTTTTATGTGTAAATATATTGTAAATTATAGGAGTTGTCTGGGCATGGGATTGTTTTTCATACTGATGACCTATCCACAGAATAGGTCATCAGCAGAGGTGTAGCTAGGGGTTTAGCACGGGGGGGGGGGGGGTAAAACATATCTGAGGGAGCCCAAACCTAGTGCCCCCCCCCATAACTTATGTTTACAACTGAAGATGCGAATTCTAATTATATACCAGCCATCATCTCTGGTATATTCAGGGTTGATGGGGATTATATACAGCCATCATCCCTGTTTATAACCCCCATCCTCCCTGAATATACCAGCCATCATCACTGTGTATAACCCCCATAATCCCTGTATATACCAGCCATCATCCCTGTATATGTAACCCCTATCATCTCTGTATATACCAGCCTGGCTAGTACATACAGGTTAGATGGGGGTTCTAAACAGGGATGATGGCTGGTATATACAGGGATGATGGGGGTTAATGCAGGAATGATGGCTGGACTACCCATCATCCCTGCATATAACAACCATCATCCCTTTATATAACAACCATAATCCCTGTACATAACAACCATCATTCCTGTATGTAAACCCCATCATCCCTGTATATACCAGCCAGGCTACCCCTGTCATATAGGTACTGTACCCAGCATGACCCGAACAATAGTATCGATATGCTGGGAGTTGCTGTTTAAAAAAAAATAAAAAATCATACCACCCATCATCTCGCTGCAGATCATACAGTGACTACGGTACTGATTAGAAGCAGAATAAACATTTATATTAAGTGACTCACCAGTGACGATCTCAGATTATAGTTGTTCTTTTTTCTCTTTTGTTCTCCATCCGGTCCAGACCTCTATGACGACTTCTCCCGGCCACAGCCCATTTCTGCAGATTGCCGTTCAGATGTCTTCAGCTTCTCACTTTTCAAACATTTCTGCACCTGTAAACAAAGATAAAATTCACACTACGCCCCTAAATATAAAGGAGCCATACACTGCACCTCTAATTATAATCGCCCAATCCACTGTGTCCCTGATTATAATAGCACCATACAGTGTCCCTGATTATAATAGCACCATACCCTGTGTCCCCAATTATAATAGCACGATACACTGTGTCCCTGATTATAATAGCACCATAAACTGTGTCCCTGATTATAATAGCACCATACACTGTGTCCCACACACACAGTGCTCCCTGTAGAAAGTGCCCCCATAGATAGTACCCACATACGGCCCCCTGTAGATAGTGCCCCACATATAGCCCCTGTAGATAGTGCCCCACATATAGCCCCCTGTAGATAGCGCCCTTCTTATAGCCTCCCTGTAGATAGTGCCCCACATATATTACCTCCTGTAGATCATACCCCACATATAGCCCCCCTGTAGATCGTGCCCTATATATAGCCCCCTGTAGATCGTGCCCTACATATAGCCCCCCTGTAGATCGTGCCCTACATATAGCCCCCCCTGTAGATAGTGCCCCACACCCACATATAGCCTCCTGTAGATAGTGCCCCACATATAGCACCCCCTGTATATAGTGCCTCACATATAGCCCATATAGATTGTGCCCTACATATAGCCCCCCCTGTAACTGACCCACATAGTGTCCCCTGTAGATTATGCCCCACATATAGCTCCCCCATAGATAATGGCACTCACACTTTTAAGTGAAAAAAAATAAAACTTTACATACTCATCCTGATCCCGTCCCCACGCGATCCCGTGTCAATACAGGCCTGCTCTCTTCTGAGCATGTCTACTGGGACTGAAAGACGCCCGTCGTTGAAGGGCTGATTGGCAGGGCAGAATGACTTGCCTCCGCCAATCAGCGCCTTTGAACAATGGAAGCGGCGCAATATCATCATCATGCTGCTAGCGTCGTTGAAAGGCGCTGATTGGCGGGGCAAGTCATTCTGGCCCTGCCAATCAGCGTTATTGTTAGGCACTTAATGGTCGGGCACGGAACGTGCCCAGCCATTCAGCGCTTATGCATGTAATTGTATTTGCATTCCATAGATGCAGGTACAATTAGTGCAGGAGGGGGTGGCGGCAACTGGTTTCAGTTGGGCCGCCGCCCACTCAGACAAGCAGCAGGCCATCCTGTGTGGCGGGCCATGGCAGGGGCAGCGCGAGCGGCGGTCATGGCGGGGGCGGTTGAGGTGGGCTCCACCATCTCAGTGGGTCAGGGGCCACCTCCCCCCTTTCCTCGCACCAACTACGCTACTGGTCATCAGTATATGATCGTGGGGGTCCGACATTCGGACCCCCCACCGATCAGCTGTTCCGGCTGCCCCTGGTTGGACCCCCATTGATCATATACTGATGACCTAGTCTGTGGCTAGGTCATCAGTATGTAAAACCGTACTGTTTCCAGACAACCCCTTCAAGTGAGAACTACTTATCATATTACCAATAAAACATATATATAGAAAGTACAGTTCGCCAGTATATCTCTCTCCCCCACAGCATGGACCAGATATATCAATTGGGCGCATAGCTAAAATGTTTATCTATTTATGTTGGAAAACTGGCATAAGTACATTTATAAATCAGCCCTATTACATGCGGACAGTAAAAATGCATCTAACTATGATTAATGTATTCTGTTTAAGATATGGGATTTCAATGGTCATTGTCACCACAAACTAAATGCTGGAAGAGACAGAGCTGTGGAAATTTCTCAGATCCTAGTGCTGAAGAGAAGTATACTGGTGGTCGGATGGGAGAGGTATGTGTTCTGTACCGGGTAGACTTAAAATAACAGTAACATTGTGCCAGTTTATGATTTAATAGAACTGACTTAACAGTAAAATATAATTCATTTAAACAAATTGACTCCATTGATAAAGACACAGAGACAAATACATTTGCCTAATAACATCAATACTTACTGTTTTAGGTTTCCTTCACACATGCGTTTTTCTTTTTTTGAAACCAAACCCATTTAAAAATGGCAACTTTTTTTTATTGTACGTGTGCTTTTTCTGTGTTTTTTTCCGGTGTTTTTTTTAAATAGCATATTTTAATACCTGCCTTTTTACAAGTGTTTTTCTAGGTGGCATTTTTCAAATTGCAATTCATGTCATTCAAAGTTCATGGGATTCAAAGATTCTGCCACACATGATTTATTCAGGAAAAAAAACGCCACAAAAAACTTCAATAAAAAAAACATAAGATACATTGACACATGAGTTTTTGGGATTAGGCAATAAAAACTAACGGAGGACTGTGAGAGAACTCCACTAACTGCCTGAAAAAACCAACCCCATGCTTCAATTTAAAAACAATGCCACTGACCCCCAAAAAAACGCAAGAAAAAAAACCACCACAGAAAACTCAATGTTTGTAGTGCTTCAGTATTTCCCTTTTAACATTTCACAAATATCTGAGGGCATCATTTTTTGCCAACAAAAACGCGGAAATAAATGCCAGGCAAATCGCCACAAAAAGGAGGTGTGAGGGCACACTAAATATAGGACAAAGGAGCATTGTAAATGAAATAATGGATGACAGATCAGTCACTTCATTTACAATCTGTGAAATTGTTAGGACCAATTCTACAGGAACCCCGCTGCTGAGGAAATAATTTTCTTTTAGGTCCCATGCACAAGACCGTAAAAATCATCCGTAATTTCAGTCCGCAATTACGGACCCATTCACTTCTATTGACCATGGATACCTTCTCGTTTATTTACGGGAAGGTGTTCGGGCTGTTGAAGGCCTCCGCAAAAGTTAGGACATTTATTTAGCTTTTTACCGACCGTGCTCCCATACTTTGTATGGGAGCATGAGTTGAAAATGCGGGTGGCTGTACGCAGCTATCGGCGACCGGCCGTGCCCGCAATCACGGGCAGTGATTACGGGCACGTGCATGTGCATGAGGCCTTAGAGTGTGTTCACACTTTGCGGTCGTTTTGTATTTTATGCAGCGATTTTTAAAAAATCACAGTAATAAAAACCCTAAGCCCATCAAAAACCTGACAATTCAAAGCCTATTAATTGAATATAAATTTATGTTTCAGTTCATCCCTATTTTCACAATCTCTGCTAAACTTTCTTGTTTACATAAAAACCATTCCTGACCTGCTCTATTTCCTAGCTACAGCTGCAGGCTGTTACAATGTATCAGTGTAGGTAAGAGTAAGGGCTGATTCAGACGAACGTTGCGTTTTTGCGTGCGCAAAAAACGCGGCGTTTTGCGCGCGCAAAAACCACTTGACAGCTGCGTGTGTCATCCGTGTATGATGCGCGGCTGCGTGATTTTCGCGCAGCCGCCATCATAGAGATGAGTCTAGTCGACATCAGTCACTGTCCAGGGTGCTGAAAGAGTTAACTGATCGGCAGTAACTCTTTCAGCACCCTCGACAGTGAATGCCGATCACAATATCGAGAAACCTGTTAAAAAAAAAAGAAAAAGTTCGTACTTACCGAGAACTTCCTGGCCGTTGCCTTGGTGACGCGCCTCTCTTGACATCTGGCCCCACCTCCCTGGATGACGCGGCAGTCCATGTGACCGCTGCAGCCTGTGATTGGCTGCAGCCTGTGCTTGGCCTGTGATTGGCTGCAGCTGTCACTTGGACTGAATTGTCATCCCGGGAGGTCAGACTGGAGGAAGAAGCTGGGAGTTATCGGTAAGTCAGAATTTCTTTTTTTTTTTACACGTTCATGTATATTGGGATCGGAAGTCACTGTCCAGGGTGCTGAAACAGTTTAACTCTTTCAGCACCCTGGACAGTGACTATCTCCTGACGTCGCGTACCGGAAATTTTTTTGCCGGGTTCGGCCAAAACTAGTTCGGCCGAACCCGGTGAAGTTCGGTTCGGTTGTCCGGGTTCGCTCATCTCAAAGACACTCCATTTGGATGTTTGGAAACAGTAAAGCACGTGGTGCTTTTCTGTTTACATTCATCCTTTTGACAGCTGGTGCGCTGTTTCAGTCGGTTCGCACGGAAGTGCTTCCGTGCGACCTGCGTGGTTTTGGGTGCGTGATGCGCGAAATACGCGGAGATATTGAGCATGTCGCGCTTTTTGCGCAGCGGACAAACGCTGCGCAAAAAGCACGGACTGTCTGTACTGCCCCATAGACTTGTATTGGTCTGTGCGTGGCGCGTGAAAACCACGCGGCCCGCACGGACCCAATACACGTTCGTGTGAATCCCCCCTTAGGCTGGGTTCACACAACCTATTTTCAGATGTAAACGAGGCGTATTATGCCTCGTTTTACGTCTGAAAATAGGGCTGCAATACGTCGGCAAACATCTGCCCATTCATTTGAATGGGTTTGCCGACGTACTGTGCAGATAACCTGTAATTTACACGTCGTCGTTTGACAGCTGTCAAACGACGACGCGTAAATGGACTGCCTCGGCAAAGAAGTGCAGGGCACTTCTTTGCCACGTAATTCGAGCTGTTCTTCATTGAACTCAATGAAGCACAGCTCAAAATTTACGAGCGTCTCAGACACCTCGTAAATTACGAGGAGAATTTACGTGTGAAACGAGGCAGCTGTAAACAGTCTGTCTTTTCACACGTAAATGCCTCTCATCGTATGAACATACCCTCAGTCACAAGTCCTTGACAGAGAAAAGTTTGCTGCTATGTTTAGCTCACAAGAAATTGCCTACATTGAAACATTGTAAAAAACAAAACAAAAAAAAAACCAACTAAAACGCTCGCTGTTTGAAAGTAAAACCTTGTCAAGATGGGTTTTTAGCCTCTGTATGCAAAACAAGAATGTTCTCATTCTAATAAATTGGAACACAAAGTATATTCGAAAGCTGTATAACTCTTAATTTTATAATAATTCTATGTACAACTTTGAAATCATTTTTTTTTAAAAAAAAAGGGGTATCATTGTGATTGGAGCAAATTTCTAAAAACTTTTTATTAAAAAATATTTAACTTTTCGAGATACAGCTGCTTTGTATCCTGTATACAGAGCAGCTGTATCGTGCACTTAAACCTGTATCCGTCAGGTCAGCGCCACTGACGGATTCAGTGACAGCGGGTTCTGCATGTGTCTGACACTCAGGATCGAGCAGTTATCGATCACATCAAAGTTAGTAACTTAGATGTGATCGATAACAGGTGGATCTCAAATACAGGTGGATCTAAAAAAATAACAATAATTTTTAATAAGAAGTATTTCGAAAGTTGCACCAATCATATTGATACACATTTTTATTTAAAAAAACAAACAAACACGATTTCAAAGGTGTACATAGCCTTTAAGGTTAGACAAGTTCTTTAAGCACAATATCCCACTGGCTACAAAGTCCCAGTCATAGGCTGCGATATGGAGTGCTCTTCTATAGTGGAGAGCTGCTGTGGTAGTAACTGATAGGGTATGTGCACACGTGAACTGTCTTTTACGTCTGAAAAGACAGACTGTTTTCAGGAGAAAACAGCTGCCTCGTTTCAGACGTAAAAGCTCCTCCTCGCATTATGCGAGGCGTCTGTGACGCTCGTAAATCTTGAGCTGCTCTTCATTGACTTCAATGAAGAACGGCTCAAATTACGTTGCAAAGAAGTGTCCTGCACTTCTTTGCCGAGGCAGTCAATTTACGCGTCGTCGTTTGACAGCTGTCAAACGACGCGTAAATTACAGGTCGTCTGCACAGTACGTCGGCAAACCCATTCAAATGAATGGGCAGATGTTTGCCGACATATTGTAGCCCTATTTTCAGACGTAAAATGAGGCATAATACGCCTCGTTTACGTCTGAAAATAGGTCATGTGAACCCAGCCATATACTAATTGAATCACCTATGCAGTTGAGATGGGGACCAGGCACTGGCCTAAGGTATTCCTTGCGACTGTCTGTGACATGAAGAAAACAAAGTAGTCATCAGTGCATTTGTTTCCCTCTGTACTAATTTTGATCATATAAGGAATACATTCTTACCGCATTTTTCTTTTTAAAGGATAATTACAGTTTTCCGATTGAACACCTTAACCCAATATCTTGTTCAGCCTTCAGAATGGAAAGGAGGAGTACAGCACCATGATGATATCTTATGTGCAGCCTTCTTGCCACCACAAAGTTTGGTCACGGGTAAAAATGACCCCCATTTTGTTTGGGGGACTTCGTAACACATGGTAGAACAACAGGGCAATGTATTTTAACACAACAGCAGTTTGTGAAGTCAATTGCTATAAAGCTCCTGTTGGCTTTGAAACATAACTTTTCAGATGACTTTTCAGAATAAGTGGTCAAATGTGTGTAAATAAGGAATAACACAATACCTGAACATTATATGATTTATATATGGAATTTTTAGCAGTTTTCCCCGTTACAGACTCTATCTCTAATTCTCAGTTTTCTCTTAACTAGTGGGTGGAGCCTAACTGCTATCATGTCTTCTATACATTGCACACAGAAGAGGAGAATCTTGCTCTCCTTTCTCTATGTTATATATATATATATATATATATATATATATATATATATATATATATATATATTATAAAAAGGGTAGCAGCAATCTGGGCATCACACAGCAGCAGGGAGAAGTGTAGCTGTCAATACAGCTTCGGGGTGAGATAGAGCACTTAAAAGCTGCTGCAGCACCTCCGTGTGTCTCTCCCTGCCTGTCTCTCCATCTGCTCCTGCCCCACCCTCTCCATATACTTCTATGGGCAGCTGTTACCTGATCCATCAGTTTGATGATGGTTCTCTCCACTTATGGAGATGGAAAAAACAGTAAATTTCGAGTGAGTGAACAGTTAGAAGGGGTGGGGGAGGTAAGGAGCCTGATAAATGGAGAGCAAGGCATTAAAAACTAAGTTTCTTATATTTGCTTGTACTATTGATTTTATACAAAGTTTGTTGAAAGTTTGGTGACCATTTAACGAATTCATCCAAAGGTGTGATTTTTCTCTAAAGGATATGTAAACCTTTGAAGCATTTACTTTTTAATATTTTTTTACTAAAACAGTGTATTTTAGAGTGTTGTGCAACTTTGTAATTTATTGTTTATTAACATTATTTTTTACATTTTCAGATACAGCTTCTATGTATCCTGAATACATAGAAGCTGTACGTTGTGCTGAAACCTCAATCTGCCGGGTTAGCAGGACTGCAAGCTTCAGTGTAAGTGGTCCAGCTGTTATCGATCAAAACTAACTTCATAACTTAGATGTGATCGATAACAGCATTACCCGCTGTCATTGAAGCCGTCAGTCTAAAGGCTTCAAATGTTTACATAGCCTTTAAGCCTACTACATATGTAAATAACTTATCCAGCAAGTCCATAGATCCTGTTTGTGTAGCCTGGGGGGTGCTATACACAAATATGCCCTAAATTATTAATAGTGCAGCCCTCATTCTGAACCTGATGCTCCATGGGTTTCTATCTCATATAAAAAAAATCCCAAGAAGTGTGGCAAATCTCCAGTACCTGATACCGAACTATGATCAGTAATACAGTTATTTTTTTCTGATATTACTTTCAAGTTTAGAAAGTAAAAAGAAAAAAGTTCAATAACAAAATCTTTCTTTAAATCAGAAATGTTCATGCATCTCTGCTGTTCAGTGAAATTACAGCTTTTACCTAATGAATTTGTTTATATATGACACAAGGTAAAATATTTCCTGGCACTTTCAGCATATAATTACCTAGGAAATTAAATGAAAGCGAACAACACTTAGGTTTTTGCAGACACAAGAATACATTATTTTCCATGCAAGACAGTTGCTTCATATACAGTATCTGCAGAAACTAAACACATACAGTATCTATCAGCAGAAAACCTGTTAGTAATGAGAGAAAGCTAATTGGTTGTTATGTACCAAATTATGGACACTGGGAACTCAGAATATTGCATGAGGATGTGCGAGCTGTTTTATAAGTAACATTTCACATGTTATCTCTGATTTTACATAGAAATGCAGGTAAACCTTCTGAGTTTCACTATACAGCAAAAACTATGTGGACATCCCTCCGAATTATTGAGTTCAGCTGTTTCAACCACACCCGTTGCATAAGACCCAGCACATAGCCATGCAATCTCCATAGACAAGGAAACGGTATACCACGCATACTCACAGAGTAGAGTAGCCAAATGTTGAAGCGAGTGGTGCGTATAAATTCTCTATTCTTTGTTACGCTGCTCACTACAGAGTTAAAAAATGGCCCTGGAGGAGTACAAGAACTGTGAGCTTCATTAAATGAGTTTCCATGGTCAAGCAGCTGCACACAAGCCTAAGATCACCATTCACGATGCCAGGCGTTGGCTGGAGTGGTGTAGAGAACGTCTGGAGCAGTGGAAAGATGTTCCCTGGAGTGATGAATCACGTCTCACTTTCTGGCAGACTGATAGATGAATCTGAGTTTAGCGGACGTCAGGCGACCGCTACCTGCATGAATGCATAGTGCCTACTGTAACATTTGGTGGAGGAGTTATTTTAGTTATTTTATAAATACCTTCAATTATATATGAACGCCTGTCTTGTCTATGGGGTAATCATTAGGTTAATTAAAACGACCGCCGTCACATTAGTAAACACAAACCTTGTCCTAGATCAGAGAATACACGCAACAGGACTGGTAGCGGCAGAACACAGCGCTCTGGACTGGCATAAACCCTCTTTCCTGCTATGTAACAATGTCAGTACATCCCTGTATTTTGGGCTTCCATGTGGCACCCCACGCTTATCTCCTCTTATTGTAGTTTCCTCCGGGGGTTAATGGATAGTGTTACGTTTAGAATATCTGTGATTTATTCCCCCAGCACTGAAACTGGAGTAAGACCTGTCTCTGCAGCATGTCCATTGTGTCATTGGATTAGAATTCTTGAAATACAAAGTTATCCACTGTTTAACATCAGGACCTTATTGACTGAGATCCTTGCCATGCAAGTCATGAGAATGTTTATTGTAGTTTACATTTTTTTTGCAGGTAGCTATGATGGGGAAATGGTAGTTTGGAACAACAATACAGAAAATGCCTCAAGAAAACTTCATCCATGTCCTTCTAAAACACTGAGGTCAAAATCAGGTAAAAACCTAATAAATAACACATATTTGAGAGAAGACATGACGGCCATAAATAAACCAGATACAGGTTTGGAACATAATGCAGTGGATACCGGTGGCTTATTATAATCCTGTTTACAGCGTAACTATAGAAAAAAAAACAACATTGAGTTTAGATTTGATGTCCCATCCACAGAAATCTATTTACCTGGAATCTTATGATGCAGAGGTCTTGGGAGTTCTCTTGGCCTACTTCTTCCAACTCAAGACATCTTCAGTGTTTTGTAGTGTTTTCGACCTGTGTCCTGATCCACCCTATCCCCTGTACACGTAGTACGACTGCAACATATTACAGGGTCCACTTGGGTGGTATATTTATTTTCTGATTCACTTCTAGATCAATCAGTGGAAATGTTTCTCAGTGTTCATCTTTAGTGGAGGGTTTAGAAAGAGAAATACCGAAGAAGCAACTTTTGACATTAAAAATAACGTAACGGTTAACAATGCTGAGTCAAATTAAGAGCAATGTTGGACATGGGCACCCCAGGTGAAATGATTCTGAGGGGCTTCCTCTGTAAGTCTATGAGCGCCCCGATGAGTCGATGGGTTGCCATGGCAACCGGAGGCCAAACATTGGCCCCCAGGTCTCCCATGTCTCAGAGCCAGAGGCAGGATCTAATTGGCTGTCTGACCGTATAACATGAACAGGTATAATATGCTGCAATGCAGAAGTATTGCAGTGCATTATCTGAGCGATCAAGGATAGCAAGGTCAAGTCCCATAATTGGACTAAAACAAAATGTATAGCAAAGTCAAATGACATTTCGTTTTTTGTTTTTTCTATAAAGTAAAAAAAATATAACTTTTTATTCATATATAAAATATTTTATTATTGGAAAAAATTTAAGAAAATGGTGCCATTAACAAAATAGAACTCAGCCTGAAAAAAGCCCTCATTAAGGTAATGTGACAAAAATCACTGCATCATTACCAAACTAGGCCACATCCTTAAGGGGTTAAAGACTATTAAACCATTGGCTTGATAGCTACTATAATACTGTCCCTTCCCATGAACAGTGATATGGACCTGAGCATGAGGGTTTTCATATTTATCTCTAGTTTTGAGAAATTTGACATTCTGAGAGTTTTCAATAATGACACAATTTCCTATATTCAGGTTTCCAAACTTTCTCCTGCTTCCCCTCACCCCCTGAACTTTGTTGTGGCTGTTTAAGCATTTAATGATATTTTAATTCCGTAAGTGGCTCACGTTTGTCTAAACTGTAATTGCGATATTCACTTATGGATGTTTTTTCTAATTCCAATCAAGCAGCTGGTTTTTCACTGGCACAATATCCGCTTCCTGCTTCCTAGCTTAATTGAATAAAGAACCTGGTCAAGTACATTATAATTAATATAACAGTCCTTCTACATTAATTATGATGATGGTGCTGTAATGATTTGCATATTTCTTGCATATACAGTGTATATGTTTCCACAATTAAACCGACATAATTAACTTTCCTGGTACTTATTAAAATGGATGAGATACTTCCATTTTGCTAAGGATTAACATAGACACTTTTATTACATTACTAGCAGCTCATTAAAATATTAACTTTGTACAAGGAAATAACATACTTATTTAAACAATTAACTTCTACTGAGTGTTTGGTGAGAGGTTAAATGTTATTTAATATGTTCACTATATGTCTCCAACACATACAGTTAACAGAGCCTTGTTTTATATGAAAAGAAAAAGTGTTCCTACTGGTTAGGGCCCCACAAAATATAAAGAAAAAATAGTAGTTTAATTTCGCTTTAATTAATCGTCCGCTCTTTAAAAAATAAAAAAATGAGGGCAAATAATTAAATAATAATTAAAGGGTCACTATCATTTAAATTTATTTTACACCATTAAATTCTTCATGTATTGATTGATCACTTCATAATTTAGTATATTGAGAAGTTCTGCCTTTTTACCCACTTTATTCCTCTCTGTTTTCCTTGTTGCCAATAGGAATTTCCCTGGTAAACAAATAATCTACTGTCCATTTTTAGGAAAAATCTGTCAACCTGTATGCTTTTCAGTAAAGACTCATTTAATCATTTTATCTGGCCCATGTCAGCGTGCACAAGGCTCTCTGCTCGTACTTCGACAATTTCCATCTGCCCCATCTGATGTCATTTGCAGTGGCAGATTCTCAGCATTGGCTCAGGTTCCCAAAGCAGCCACAGTGGATTATGGGCAGTGAGAGTAATGGCAGTTGCAGAAGTGTGATCCAGCCCCATCTGCTATACTGCACTCAAAATTTGTAAAGGAGCAAATGGCACATAAACGGCACCTGGGCAGGGCAAAAGGTGCAGAGAAATGGGTCAGGAAGTGTCAGGTAGGGTTCATGGACCCACTGGACTGTACCGCCTTGGCGGTATGGCAGCTGGCCAACAGGGTGCAAGTCAGAGTCTATAGTTCATATAGGGTACCTGTGGCAGCTCGGACAGTAGCAAGGCAGGCTTGGCTGGGACTAGGCAGCAGGTAAACGACAGGCATGGAGTAGCAGGACAGGCGTGGTATACAGCACAGCACGGCTACAGCTCAGCACGGCACTATATCAGGATACAGGTTAAAGGAACAGGGAACACTGGGAGCAGGAAACACACCATTTGCAAGACAAACTTAGGATACGACAACAACGCTCAGGCATGGGAGGATGGGGCTGGGACCTTCTTATAGCTCAGGGTGCTCTGGGAGAAATCAGCTCAATCTCCCACATGTGTGCGCTCTGGCTTTTTAAGTGTGGACTGAGCTCGCGAGCGCACCCTGGTGGTCACTGTGGAACAGGACGGTCATATGTGCAGACATCTTTGGAGTGAAGGGCGTCGACTGGATGGAAGGAGTTCGTGGTCAGCGACCACAGACACGAGAGACTTTTTTGTTAAATTTCATGGAAAATTATCTGTAAGAAAAAAGGGCCACCAAGGCTAAGGACTAGGGCATCAGATATCCATGGTAGTCACTTTGTTGTCATCATGTTGTTTTTATTTTTTTAGATTTTGCCCACTGATTATCATTTAAAATTTTTAGCCAGAGATTAATTATTGTATTTATTTTGTCCTATGAGATACAGTAGGAGTTGGCAACATGAAGATCCAATATGTTAGTCAACCTCTTCAAGTGTACAGGGTAGTAACTAATGTTTGCCATTTAGTGACTTGTGGAGAGTAAAAAGGTTATGTACTCCCTTCAATGGAATTCTGGCTTTTGGCTCATAAACAGTATACCTCCAGCTATCTGCTAACACAGTACTCCAAGCGCCCTAGATTTTTCACTCTTTGTCCAGACTTGGAGCAGTAACTATGGACATGGTCAAGAAATGTTCATGGTCCACTAGGTCATTCTAGGGATGAAGAGAAAGAAATTCACCTCTATGGCAAAGCCAGAGAACCAAGCTGCAGAGACTACTGCAAAAAACGTATCTGACACCTCTAGTTTGATTGTAGGTTTCCTAACCTCCTCGCAGAAGTCTTCTTTCAAGTACCCGACAGCATGTTGGCAGCATTATGTTTCTGCAAAAGAGAGATGAAGTTAGGTCAGGGGGCCACAGCACAGCAGGGACTGGAACAGGAGGCTGAATGGCTTCTTGTCCAAAAGGAGGAGGACATGGTAGCCTAACTGCAAAGACTACACCTGAAGGATGGCACCTTGACTCTAGATTATTCTCCTCGCTATAAGGCAGAATGAGGGATTGTTTTCGAATCTTCTGGAAAAGCCAAATATTCACTACTCAAAAAAAAACAACTGATTGGTTAATTGCAACATTGTGAGAAACTAGACATGGACCGCACATCCACAATATATACGTTGATCTGAGCCGCTAGGCATAATTTAGGAACATGAACATGAGGTTCTTTGTAAACATTTTGATCAAACTGTATAAGCCCACTTGCCACTTCACGGCGACCTCTTTAAAGTGGGTCCCTACTCTATCGGCTACAGCACCGCATGGCGGCCCCCGCCACCGCAGCACCGCCTCCGCACAGGGACAACCCAGTGGTCCAAAAGCACCCATGCTATCAGACCGTGCCAAGCCTCCTTGGCTCTGGGACACATCCCCCCACATGTGCAGCACTACTCCCCCCTCATTTATTTTGTTTTACTTGGTACCAGCACTCCACACTTTTGGCCCAAATGATTTCTCCTGCTTGTACTCTCAGTTGTCCACTGGGGGCGCATGGTAAGGTGAGCTTTTTCCATCTGTTCACTTGTTGTGCTACTGTGGGGTGGTGTCTGTTGCTGTGGTTCTGCACTTGTGGGGGGGACGTGGCCCAGAGCCAAGGAGGCTTGGCTTGGCCTTATGGCATGGGTGCTTTTGGGCCTCTGGGTTGTTCCCTCTGCAGGAGCGGTGCTGCAGTGACAGTGACCGCCACGCGGTGCTGCAGCCAATAGAGTAGGGATCTACTTTGAAGAGGTCGCCGTGAAGTGGCAAGTGGGCTTGCATACAATTTGATAAAAATGTTACAAAGAACCTCTTGTTCATGTTTAATAATTTTGCCTAGCCGCAAATGATCATAGTATGTAGTGGATGTGCGGTCCATGTCTAGTCTCCCTTATTGATATGATTAGTTAATTGGCTTCCTATGAAATTTGTCATGTTGTGCATGTGAATGATTGATAGGGCAACTGGATTGTAAGTCTCACTGAGGACTGAAGTGAATGATAACAATCGCTGTATATCACAAAGAAATATGTTGGCGTTCTAAAATCAACAGGAAATAAATAAAGCTGCTCTCCGAAGCAAAGTGGTGGAGCCATTTTCCATGTGTACATGTCAATTTCTCTGCGCTCCCCACTATATCAATGCTACATTTTGTTGCAGCCACTGATATAGATAAGACAGCCACCTCCAGTATCACAGTGAGACCATTCCAGCAAAGGTTTACAGGGTATACATACTAATGGCTGGTGGCCATGAAATGGACAAGCAGTTACTCTAAGCAAAATTCTAGATTAACAAGCCGTTGACAAAAGGAGGTCAGGCCGTCCAACTCTGGGCCCCCAGGTTGGTTAAAGCGGTTTTCTCAGAATCATAAATTATAAGCTATCCACAGGATAGGTGATCATTTTCTAAACACTGGGGGCCCCAATGCTGGGTCCCCCACTGATTGTGAGAATGGGGGTTCTGAATCCCCATTCCTCCTCACTGCTTAATCGCTGAGAGAAGGGCATTGAATGGAGTGGTGGGAAAGCATGCGCACTGCTGCTCCAATCAGTCTGCTGGAATGATGGAAACAGCTGAGTGTTTGGGTATGTTTCACACACAAACTCAAAAACGTCTGAAAATACAGAGCTGTTTTCAAGGGAAAACAGCTCCTGATTTTCAGAAGTTTTTTAAGCCACTCGCGTTTTTCGCTGGGTTTTTACGGCCGTTTTTGGAGCGGTTTTCAATAGAGTCTATGAAAAACCACTCCAAAAACGTCCCAAGAAGTGACATGCATTTATTTTTCATGGCTGTTTTTCATAACCGCCGCATAAAAAAATGGCCCGTCGGAACAGAATGCCGTTTTTCCCATTGAAATCAATGGGCAGATGTTTGGAGGCGTTCTGCTTCCGATGTTTCGGCCGTTTTTCGGGCGTTTACAGCCCGAAAATAGGCAGTGTGAACAAACCCTTTCTGTCATTCTCTTAGACAGTAAATGGAGCAGTGGGCGAATGAGTGAATGATTCAAGCTCCTCCTCACTGCGGTTGAGTACTGAGAAGGGGCTAGGTTTAGGGAACCCCCATTCTCCCGACGCGTGGGGGTCCCAGCGATCAGAAAATTATCACCTACCTTGTGAGTAGTAAAAGAAAGTCCAGAGTAGCACCATGTAAAAAAAGAAAGGGATGGGTGCACTTGAGAAAGACAGTTGCACCTGCCGAAACGTCGCTTATGGATTAAAGTGAACTACCCTTGGTTTTTCACCTTCATACCCAGGAGAGCTTTCTATTTTTGCATACTACATGTCAATAGGTGATAATTGACACTACTTTCCCCTGAGGAATCTGCACTTGGAGGCAGCAATAAGCGCGGGGCAGGCTTTTACACCACAGCTTATTCAGTGTTTGTGCCGTATTAGATTTACTCTTTTTGACCACCAACCTTTCACACTGTCCACTTTCTTATTGTATGAGGTACTTCTGACTATACAGTGGACATAGATCTACATTTATATCTACATGTATATATGGCTTTCCAGGTTGTGTATTCTTGTCAGTCTGGTTTATAGTTGAGTGGTCTCGTATGTTGAGGTGCACATGATTTCTTGAACAAAAGGCAGTTTGGGATTAGTAATTTTGTAACTTGACTTCTTTATCTCGTCTTATTGGAGACGCTTATGTTCTGGCAGTGGTGCTGTCTTGTATTCTATTACAGACATTCAGCTTTTTCGTTATTTAAATGTTTTTAACCTGTGTGCATTGGTTTCATAATAAAATTAGTTTTTTTTTTTTTTTCTCTCTCTCTCTCTCTCTCTCTCTCTCTCTCTCTCTCTCATAAGCAAAAAGCTGTCTGTTTATTCAAAGTTACTGGAAACAATAGGATGACTGGGGGGGGGGGGGGTTTTCAGGATCTTTTCCAGATTTGATAGAGAAAAATCATCCATTTGTATGTTAGCTCTGTTAGTTTTACCATTTAAAGACACTCCAGCAATTATGTCACGTGACCGCGCTGTGACCGGCCGATTCCTACAGTGTCTGCTGTGTGGACCGGAAGTCACTTTAACTATGCATTCCCATGAGACTCACATGGAGCGTCTCATAGGAATGTATTTTGAAAGTGGTTTCCGGTCCACACAGCAGACGCTGTAGGAATTAGCCGGTCACAGCGTGGTCACGTGACATAATCGCGGCCAGGATGTTTCTGCCACAAAGCGTCTGGCAATAGGATTGCCTGCCCTACCTTTTTCCCGGTGTACGTTACAAACAGGGGCCACAATAAAAAAAAAAATCTGGAGTGTCTCATTAAAGCATAGGCGGAGCAGGAGTTTTACATTGCGCCCCCCTCTCCACTCCCCCACCCCATTTTCAGCATTAGGGCTGCCGAATGGCGATCGTTCTGCTGACAGCTGTTGTCCCTTATTCACATAGTAAAATGCACACTAGGTTATACTGCGCGTACATGGTATGTCTGTGCATTTAACAATTCTATATGTATATACTTTTGTGTCTTGTCTTTGCAAAGATATATTTGTGAAGGTAGAAAGAGACAGATTTTTTTTCTCTGCCTCTATTTAAATTGCCCCTCTTACTCTCAATGGCGCCCTAAGCAGCTGATTACTCAATCTACCACTAGTTCTAGCCCTGGGTTCACATTTCTTGAGCCAAAGGTTAACTTAGGCTTCCATAATGGATATTCGCATATATACAGGAATCCTCTATTCCACCTTTTGTTATCAGAATTGCTCTTTCTGAGCTAAAGTGGTGAAACAAAAAGTATTGGCAATGTTAGGAATATTAAATTCTCCATCATTACCTAGTGACCCTATGAGTCGGTTAGGATAATATTGGTCATTCTATTCTTCCTCTTGTAAAAAAAAAAGACTGTGGGGGGAATTTATTATTTTTTCTATGTACATTTTTTCCACAGAAAGGTCGCAAATGCCTCAAAAGTCGCAATTTGCCCAAAAATTTCGGCTTTTGAGGCATTTGTTCCACTTGTGACATGTTACAGAAAAATGGTTCGGGCTTAGTGGAAGGGGCATGGCCTTTCACGGCTCAACAAATTTATTATAAGTTATGCCAGAAACTGATGTAAATTACAGCGCACATCTACATCTAAATTTGACATTCTGGCACACAGATGTCCAGAGATGCGCCTAATTTATTAAGAGTCGTGTGCATCTTACTCCAGAGATCTTTAGATTAAGACTGGGGTCTGAAACACAAGTGTTCATAAATTCCCCTCTGTGTCTGCTGATGGCCTCCCGGATATTGAGGGGTATCTGATGCTATAATATATTCCTTTAATGGCCAGGGTACTTTCGGGGTAAGTAATCAAGTAACATTTTTTTCCACCATATTTACACAAATCGTCTTTGCCTTTTTAGAGTTTCTGATTTTTTAGTGTGTATATACAGTAAAAAGGTTTTCAGATTCTTACTCATCTATTTTTTAGTTTAAATGTCACAATAACAGACATTCGGATGAAGCATAAAACGTTTTAGCAGAAGGCAAATGACCTACATCAGAAATATACATGTCACACCATAAACTTCATAATGACGTGTTTGGAGTATATAACTAGGAAACGGAAGAGTATGCAACTTGCATTAGTTGTATGAATCGAACCATAATCGGCTAAGGTTGGATATTTTTATACTTTTTTAGTATTTTTTACTCTGTGCTGCCAATCGTCTGAAAATAATGGTATTTATTTAGTTTTACATAGCACTCTTGTATTTTTCACGATGACAGCTAATCTTGGTCTGCCTAGCCCCGGCATATATGACCGTATCAGTCTAGATTTATTAGTTAGAATTGGTAGAAATGGCACACATTTTGGGAGGTAAAAATGCACCAAATTTATTGGGAGATGTGTGCCTTTTTACAAATTTAACGCAAAACACTCCAACTACTTTTTTTACTGTCGTAAAAATCGCCAGTTTCAGCAAATGTTAGTTAGTGTATCTAATAGCCTAGTCCAAACAATTCCCAGAAAGTCAAGCTACACCTGGGTGGCAAGACAATATGTTTTACAGTATGTCTATGCAGAGAAGGATCAAGCTTACATGACTGTTAGACTCACAGAGGACAGTTTGGTGCAGTTTTCAATGTTTTTGTTGTAGCTAATGGGCAACAAAGGAAGCAAAAGTGTAAAGGAAAGACTTGGGGCCTGTTAACATCTGCGTTGGAGACTCCAACATGTGTGGCTACTAAATATATGCACTGGGAAAAGTTTTAGATTTAAAGTGAATGGCCACCATTTTAATTCCAACGTTCTATGCTAATTAATTATTTATTATACATTTATAGGGGTCAAAGCTCTGTCTTTCCAGTTCAGAACTCCAAATCCTTTAGTCATTGAGTTAAAGAGGCTCTGTCACCAGATTTTGCAACTCCTATCTGCTATTGCAGCAGATCGGCGCTGCAATGTAGATTACAGTAACGTTTTTATTTTTAAAAAACGAGCATTTTTGGCCAAGTTATGACCATTTTTGTATTTATTAAAAATGAGGCTTGCAAAAGTACAACTGGGCGTGTTTAAAAGTAAAAGTACAACTGGGCGTGTATTATGTGCGTACATCGGGGCGTTTTTACTACTTTTACTAGCTGGGCGTTCTGACGAGAAGTATCATCCACTTCTCTTCAGAACGCCCAGCTTCTGGCAGTGCAGACACAGCGTGTTCTCGAGAGATCACGCTGTGTCATCACTCACAGGTCCTGCATCGTGTCAGACGAGCGAGGACACATCGGCACCAGAGGCTACATTTGATTCTGCAGCAGCATCGGCATTTGCAGGTAAGTCGATGTAGCTACTTACCTGCAAACGCTGATGCTGCTGCAGAATCAACTGTAGCCTCTGGTGCCGATGTGTCCTCGCTCGTCCGACACGATGCAGGACCTGGGGCAGGAAGTGAGTGACGTCACAGCGTGATCTCTCGAGAACACGGCTGTGTCTGCACTGCCAGAAGCTGGGCGTTCTGAAGAGAAGTGGATGATACTTCTCGTCAGAACGCCCAGCTAGTAAAAGAAGTAAAAACGCCCCGATGTACGCACATAATACACGCCCAGTTGGACTTTTACTTTAAACACGCCCACTTGGACTTTTGCAAGCCTCATTTGCATAAATACAAAAATGGTCATAACTTGGCCAAAAATGCTCGTTTTTAAAAAATAAAAACGTTACTGTAATCTACATTGCAGCGCCTATCTGCTGCAATAGCAGATAGGGGTTGCAAAATCTGGTGACAGAGCCTCTTTAAATGATAAAATATTTGCTGCCTGTAGAAACCTCTAGGGGGAGTTTAGAATTGAGTTCAAATGTATAAATTCATGCAATAAACTCCGCCTAGTGGTGAATAGTATGCTGCTAGACTGTTGGATCTTTGTATTAGAAAAATGGAGTGTCGACTGCTAAGTCAGCACAGAATTTTGATCCTATTTATATTAAAAACACAAAATAGTGTTGAATAGTGGACATTCACTCAGACCTGTACTAAACGAAAATAAAAATAAATTGCAATGAAACCTGGGAAAGTAATTTATCTTCAGCATATAACAGGTGAAGAATATAATGACCACTCAAGTGTGCCTTGACCAAAGAGGTATTTGACCTCAGCCACTGTCACAGACTTCTTCCTTCCCCCTCGACTGTTGCTGGCTGGTTCTGTTATGGGGCACTGCTGCAGGCTGGTTCTGTTATGGGGCACTGCTGCAGGCTGGTTCTGTGATGGGGCACTGTTGCTGGCTGGTTCTGTTATGGGGCACTGTTGCAGGATGCCTTGCGCATAGTTGCAGGTTATTTCTGTCATGCTGACTATTCCAAGCTGGCTCTATTATGGGGCACTTTTGCATACTGGATTTGTTATAGCTGCACAGTTGCAGGCTGGCACTGTAATAGAGGCAATGTGATATGCTCTGTTAAGGGGCAAGGTGGCAGGCTCTGTACTTTAAGTCCTGTGGCAACAAAAAAATTGTTGAGACATTAGTATGCTACATATTTGTCCCACTTTTCCATCTCTGATATTTGGAGACATGCACTCTTCAGTGCCCATTTACCTATTATTTACATGGCTAGCAATATAACATAAGATATGACACCCATCTTACCAGTGTTGGTTTCAAACATGATTTACACCAGCTCCCCAATATGAGCCGAAATACGGTGTATATGGTGGCAGTTTAAAAATTAAGTTTAAAATTATAACTGTTCATTGTCTTGTGGGTACTATGTTGAAATTTCTTTCACTAGCGGTTAATTGGTTTATTATATTTAGTGACCTTGTTATAGAGAATTTCTGGTGACCAGCAGTTTGGAGTCCTTGTTGTTGGCAAATGAGGTTTAATGTAGATAAATGTAAAGTTATGCACCTGGGTACCAACAACCTGCATGCATCATATGTCCTAGGGGGAGCTACACTGGGGGAGTCACTTGTTAAGAAGGATCTACTTGTAAATCATAATCTAAATAACAGCATGCAATGTCAATCAGCTGCTTCAAAGGCCAGCAAGATATTGTCGTGTATTAAAAGAGGCATGGACTCGCAGGACAGGGATGTAATATTACCACTTTACAAAGCATTAGTGCGGTCTCATCTAGAATATGCAGTTCAGTTCTGGGCTCCAGTTCATAGAAAGGATGCCCTGGAGTTGGAAAAAATACAAAGAAGAGCAACGAGGCTAATAAGGGGCATGGAGAATCTAACTTATGAGGAAAGATTAAAATAATTAAACCTATTTAGCCTTGAAATAAGACGACTAAGGGGGGACATGATTCATTTATATAAATATATGAATGGCAGATACAAAAAATATGGTGAAATCCTGTTCCATGTAAAACCCCCTCAAAAAACAAGGGGGCACTCCCTCCGTCTGGAAAAAGAAAGTTTCTACCTGCAGAGGTGACAAGCCTTCTTTACTGTGAGAACTGTGAATCTATGGAATAGCCTACCGCAGGAGCTGGTCACAGCAGGGACAGTAGATGGCTTTAAAAAAGGCTTAGATAATTTCCTAGAACAAAAAAATATTAGCTCCTATGTGTAGAAATTTTTACCTTCCCTTTTCCCATCTCTTGGTTGAACTTGATGGACATGTGTCTTTTTTTCCATCGTACTATGTAACTCTGTTGTTGAATGGTTATCTATCTGTCTACCACATTACTCATCTTCTTACAGTGGCAACTGTGCCCCAGACATGTACCTCTCCAAACTTCTGATTTCCTCTTCAATGTGTTACAATAGAAATCACATTTATGGCACTTTTGTGATATACTGCAGGTTTTCCAAAAACAAAGGCCCTCACTTATAAAGCTATTTGCGCCACTTTAGTGTCGAAGACAAAAATGTCAAGTTTTGCTAAAAAATTTGACATTTTTATTTATATGCCACGCCTGGAACAGGAAAAAATGGCGTGGTTTTGGAAACAGGGGTGGGCCACCACGGCCTGACAAATTTACGCCAGAACCTGGCATAAATTATAGCAGAAGTCTACAGCAGCACGGAGCTGCTTTAGATTTCCCTTTCCGGCTCTTGACTAAGTCTTAGTAAATCCGGGCCAATGTATCTATGGTAAAAACAGTACAAGGAGTTGTCGTTGTTTTCTTTGTTCTGGTGCCACACATTTTAGGTTTGCTTCTGACATGTTGGCGTGATTCCATTATATTCAATATAATATTTGCAGTAGATGGCAGTCAGTTATTGCCCAATGCAGTGACATCACTATAAATAACACGTCAAGTGACTTGTCGTCTGGTGTCACTAGTATGGATGACACTTCATCATGTCCAGGAAGAAGCAGCGGGAAGCAATATTTCTGGAATTAATCCATACTGTGAGTATATTAAAAAGTTGTTTTTTATTTCCAATTTTATAGCCATGTATCTTCATTTATATCTGCCTGGAAAACCCCTTTAAGCGTTATTATAGGTGGGGGCTTAGATGCTATTCAGTAGCGTGTAAAACAATACCATATTACATATCAGTTTATGGCTGTTAGTCTATCTTAATTATTTTTTTATACAGACTCTCAGATACAGAGTGCTGGAAAAAGAAGCATCTCCTCGTCAACTTCGGGAAGATATACACGTTCTTCTAGCGGCTTCTGCAGCACAGACTCTGACAGCAATAATACTGTAACAAGATTGTTCTTCCTGGGGGCAAGAAAACATATCTCAGCAACAGGTAGCTTTTATTGTCACACATTCCTCTTCTTGAATAATACTCTACATATTGAATCTAGCTGAATATTTATCTTACGTATCTTCCCCGTGTCTCTGGAGCTCTAGTGTAAAGGAGAAAAGCGAAAATTAAATGATTTTTTTAAATCTCGTATATAGACTACGAAAGGAGATGTGGGTAAGAGTTTGTCAGGGATTTTGCCACTCCTGATTATCATAGCAATGGTAAGTGCATTCCGTTGAGTTTGTATATACCGAAGGTTGTTGTTACAAAGCTACTGTAGAAAAATGTGACTAGATGTGGCTATACTTTTAATATTAATAGCATTGGAAGCTTGAGGCTTACTTAGATGTGATGGAGGAATGATAAGGTCTTGATCTATATCATGAGGAATGATTAGGTCTTGATCTATATCAGGGACAACTGAAGAAATGTTTGGACGATTTGGGCTCTATCTGTCACGTCCTTCCCTTTGTATTGTCACTTTTGAATTAACTTCTAAATAACTGATGGCATACCTTCCCAGCGTTTGGTATTGATCGGAAGTGTAGTCCATCAATGTCGTACTAGATAGGCTTGACAGTACATACAAACAAATAAGTTTACAGTTCAGATGGACAGTATAAAGGCTTTGCAAGCCTAGCAGCTACTGGGTCCACAGAATATAGTTTGGCAGATGTAGTGTCATTCATTGGTGTACCTCCAATGCCACCCCAA
Source organism: Rhinoderma darwinii (assembly GCF_050947455.1). Classification (NCBI taxonomy): domain Eukaryota; kingdom Metazoa; phylum Chordata; class Amphibia; order Anura; family Rhinodermatidae; genus Rhinoderma; species Rhinoderma darwinii. Next base: position 134,799,456 of record NC_134690.1, on the reverse strand, counting down.
CAATTGCATACAATGCCGGCCCCAGAATAATAAAATCTTAATACCCTCTGTGTCGTGTTGTTCCCGCATGGCTTTGTCTCTCTAACAAGGAGAGATAGAGACAGCCAGATAGCCTGTTAGTCACGGCTGTTGCCAGAAGTGCCACAAGAGTCTTGTGGCCCATCGGCCGGCACAACGGCTTACCATAGTTATTTAGGAGCTGCTGGAGACTGTGCATGGTCCTCTGCTTCACCAGCCAAGGTTGAGTTTTCAGTAGGCCAGGAGTAGGACATCTAAGTGCACAAACAGGAGTCGCTTTAGGCTGTGGACAACACAGTGAGTTACTGGATTTAGACACTCACTGTGTTGCTGAAGTTTAAGTTTGGGCTCTTTGTGTGTGTGTGGGCAGGAGGTTCCAGGGACGAAGGCTGCCTTAAAGCTCCTGGCAGGAGAGAACTGGTTGGCACTATGAGGGGTATGTTAGCAAATTAAGAGGCTAGCACTATTGTGGCATTGGGTGACCTGGATGATAATAAGGGGTAGATTGGCTGGCACTTTGAGAACACTTTTTTTTTTAGGGGGGAAGCAATTCTGACTTTTGCTATGGGGCCCTATGATTTATATTTCCCCCCTTTTGGCTTTATTTAAACAATTTCACAGATTTTACTAAATGAGCCTTATGTTTACAAACTGCACACTTAAAAGGGGTTGTCCAGTCTTGACATCCATCCTCAGATCAAAACCACTACTAAATAGCCTTGTACATATGGCACCTGATGAAGCCTGTTCGACACCATATGAAGGCAATATGACTCCATATTAGGGAGCCATACAGCCACCGTGCTTTACTGTACAGACACAGTGACAGTAGTGCATGGACATTGCAATTTAACCTCTTCCTCACATTTAGCAGATAGACCATGCCATGTTCCTGCACATTTTCCCACTTTTTTTATCATGAAGCTACATGACTTATTGTGCAATATCTGCAGACTTCCTCTTCCACGGGTAGCAGTGAACTAAAACATGGCGGTGTACCAAAGGCAGTCCCTTACATATGAAATCGAACTTCCTGTGAGAAGTTTTGCACTCAAACGGTTGTCACCTGGATAGGCAGATGAGTACTTAATGCTTTGCATACATTACAGGGCTATTATGAGAGGATAAAGATGCATACATTATGCAGAGGTAGAAAATACTAATTACACTACAGTATATGTATACATTTACTGCTAGTAATGTATAGGCAGTGCGGGAATTATATGACCCAGTACTACTGCTGCTTTAACCACAACTTTATTTCCTACCTCATTTTTGTTACAAAAATAAATAAATTAATTAATTAAATCCTTATCTCCTAATTCATTTGCTTTGAAATAGTTCACTTTGAAGAATACAGTATTAATTACACGGATTCATGTCAGAGGTACTTTTAAGATCTTTGGTTTTTTTTTAGATCTGAAATAATGAAGACTTTTTTTTTTTACTTGCTTCAGTCGCTGTGACTTCAAATAGAGAGCACAGCAGTGTACAATGACCTCACTCACATCAACTAATCTCATTTGTACAGGCCTGGCTGAGCAGCTTTTATTTCACATCTGTATAATTGGTAGATTTAAAGAAACACTAGAATGATATATGTAAGCATGTCAAGCACTCACTGTTCAATGATAAGGTATCTTATAAAAAACAGAAATGATAGAAAATATATTATAAAGCTGCATTGGTCGGGTTCATGTGTCACCAGGGTGACTGGGATGATAAGATTTCTACAGATGACTCTGTTGCCCTGCCTTTTATTTAAAAAGAACTAAAAATTTTGGTAAAACTTTATTTAACCTTCATATCCAACGCATCATACCCCTATCCCCATGTCATAACAACAGGGGCCCAGAAAGCATCAGAGGAGTGCATGATGGAGCCCTTACATTAGATAGCTGCTTTAGCTGTCCTTGTGCCTGCCTGTGATATTGAAGAATTTGAGTAATTCGAGAAAAAAAATTAAAGTGACAACAGTTTTAAATCCATGTCACAGGAAATCACAACGTAAAGCTAGAACGCCTCACCTTTGCTCTATGGCAGAGAAAAAGTTGCCTTGTTGCCCATCCCATATTTAATTATTGCCAGTGCATCTTACAAAATGAAATCTGAACTCTTATCGGTTGCAATGGCTACAAGGCCACCTCTTCTCTTGGTAATTTTTTACATTCACTCTATTTCCAATGGAGCTCATGATCTGATTCCACTATATCATCTTCTGAGATCTATGGAACTTTTCTACTTCCAGTCATTCCAGCGATGCTGTCCTATGATGATCAAAAATGACAGGAGAAGGTCCTGTCAAACCTCAACCATATGGCCTGGTCCAGCCTGCTAAAATGACAACTTGTGCATAAAACAAACATATTGCATTAATGTTGTTTTCTTAATTTCAGGTGGTGCCAACCTGGCGTCTTGTGGAGGATCTGGCTATGTTAGATTTTGGAACATATTTCGAAACCAGTTAATGGGAGAATTTCAAGCTCATGAAGGTGCAAGTTTCATAGTTATGACCATTGACAAAGCAAACAATTACCTTATAACGGGAGATCTTGATGGGTGGATAAAGGTTTGGGACATACAGGTAATTTGAACCCCCTGTTCCATAAACTGGATACTTGACCTGATACTGGGAATGGTTGGGACTTGCTAAAGAGCTACTTTGTCTCTTGGAACAACACATTTGAAAGGATTTTGGAGCAGTATCGCTGCATAACTAGGCATAAATAGGACTTTAGGAAAGATGATTGACACAGTGGAAGCTATAATGGAAGAAATATAGGTTGTCATCCAGCTTTTCCAGTACCATATATAATCGAAATGGCTGAATGGAATTTTTAGCAACTTGACAGAAGGAGAATCAAGGACTTATATTTACTGTTTTTTGTTTCTTTTTCTAGAGGGGGGGGGGTAATTCAAGAGGAAAGGTTTTTAAAATCTTTAAACAGGATTTTTCTTTATATAGGGTTTTAAGATTGTGTTGTTGCTTATTTGATGCATTTACTTTCAGATCACGTCGCTTGTAATCTTGTATAACCTATTGTACTAAATTTCTTTAATCTCTTCTGTAATGTATTTGGGGTCTGACGGGTGATGAAGCGTTTGTTACATTGACTGATGTTTTAGTTTGTAATGTTGGCTGACCTTGGACGTTAGTGAAATGTTCTGGGAAAACAGAAAAAAAACCGACCATGATGTTCATGTCCTTTCCATAGATCTTTCCAGGCCTAGTTTAGCTCACAAGCTTCTGCAAGCACAGTTGGGGATATTTATGAAAACTGGTACAAAGGTAAAATAAAGTTGTCATCTGAAGCAACCAATCAGATGAATATTGCCAGTTGCTAGTTAGAATACTATTGGTTGTTGTGGCTACAGCAGCTGTTTCTTTTTTATTAAAGAGGACACAAGTCCCACATTATTAATCCTAATTTGCCATTTGCAACAATAGTCACCTTAAGTATGAAAAGGATTTTCCATATGACAAGTATTACAGAGGATTTATCACATTATGTTATATAAGTGCAGGCTTGCCCTCGACCACCACAATAATTTCTTCTGGGTTGGGGGTCGGATTTTTGGTTCACGACTGCTGCTACACCCACTACCAGTGCTGCAATAGAGCATATTAAAAAACGTCTGCACTTACTTAAAGGGTTTGTCCACTGGGACCCCAAGCCATTATCAATAATCTGGAGGGGAAACCCAGCAGCAACTGTTAATTTCCCCTGCAGAGCCATCACATTGAAATAAAGAGTCCGTGTAATTCATGGATGTAACGAGTCCTCTGGAGAATCAAATTTTGTAGCTTCTATTAACTCTGGTTAATAGATGAAGGTCCTGAAAGGGGACCCCCCTCGAGTACCTCAGAATTGCCTAATACAGTACTATGTTTGCATATTAAAATTTGCATATTACTTGTAAACTATAGGAGTACTGTATTGATTACAGTGAAAAGAAGACTATGGAACTCCCGCCATTGGTTAAGTCATTTCAGCCACACAGTGACTGCATCACACACCTTGAGACATGCACACACAATCACTGTCTCCTCATCATTTCCGCATCTGCAGACTGCAGCATATCTGTCAGTGATGAGCTTGGCAATCTAGTTGGAATATTTGGACAGGTAAGCACATTTATGGAAATTAATCAAAATTAAGTCTCTCAGTCTTAAACTAACCAAAGAAACATCACAATTGGGAAATGACCTGTTTATAATCACAGGGCTCGGTACTAGTTACAAAAACAATAGTACTAGAGCGAAGCCAGTCTACCAGAAATGTCTTAATCCACCTGCTCTTTAAAATAACATTAGATTCCTGTCTTCTGGATCACAAAATGATCTAAAAGGTGGCCATACACTTAAGATAGCTGTTGGCCGAATGAGCTCATTCGACTGACAGCTATTCCTCCTGACCAACACAAACATGCACGCTCGGCCGAAACTGCATGTGTTTCAATGAAGAAAGGGGAATAAGCCAGCAAGATCAAAGTTTTGGACATGTTAAAAAAAACAAACATGCTCAATCTTTCCTTACCCCAATATCTTTTGTTGGGGGAGAGTCAGGAGACTCCTGTACACATTAGAAATCAGAAAGTTCAGCCAAAATATATCTAATGCATATAGCCACCTAAATAAGCAAGAAGATTGACCCCTTCACATCATGCTTTTGCTTTCCATCGGAGTTATACATTGGGAGGACTCCCGACATATACCTCCATAGGAAGGCTGCAACGTAACCCACTGTATAGCCATACAATGGGAAAAGTGGCCTAAACCCTCTGGGGCAGAGCGCTACCTGAAGCTCTGTTGTTCCCGGGGAAGCCCTTGACGTCACTGTCCATATACTGACAGTGATGTAGAGAGCTTTATGATGTTGGAGTCTCCAGCCAGAGCGTTGCCTATACATTGGGGATTCTGCTCCTAGAGAAGCCCTGGATTTCACTGCCCATATAAGAAAGTTTTGGAATCGCACTGGCCAAGGACTTCAGTCCTGGGGAAGTACTTGACATCAATGTCAATATATGGACAGTGACGTCAAGAGCTTTCAATGCCGGAGTTCCCGACTAGACCATCGCAAGCGCTGTGACCAGGAACTCTGGTCCTCGGGAATCCCTTGACATTACTTTCCATATATGGACAGTGATGCCAAGAGCTTTATGATGCCAGAGTCTCCGGCTATAGTGTAGACAACACTCTGGCAAGGGATTCTGGCCCTTGAGAAGCCCCTGACGTTAGTGTCCATATATGGACAGTGATATCGGGAGCTATAATACTGGATTCCTCAGCCATATTTTTTAAAGCGCTCTGACCAGGGACTCCGGTCCTGGGGAAGCAGTTGTTGTCAATGTCAATTAATGGTCAGTGATGAGAAGAGCTTTTTAATGGCATTGCAAGTGCTCTGGCCAGGGACTCTGACCCTGGGGAAGCCCTTGATGTCAAGTGCATTACAATGCCGTAGTCCCTGGCCAGAGCGTCGAAAACGCTCTGGCCGAAAATACAGGCCCCACCCGGAGTAGCCCTTAAAATCAGTGTCCTTATATGGACAGTAGTGTTGGGGGCTTCCCAATGTATACATAGGTTTCCATGTTAAAAGAAAAAGTATACCGCGCAGAATTATTTTTTTCTCCATCCTTAAAAAAAAAAGTATATTAACGTATACCAGCCCAATGAAGAAACAAAAGGACACTCTTTTCGTCACCGTCAGGCTAATGGAGCCCTATGAACACATTTATCATGTACGTTCGGAGTTTGCGTAGGGCACAAACATGATGTGAAGGGGAAATACAGACATGTAGGTAAAGAAGTGTATGAGGCTGACCAATCAGTGACCAATCAGCTTCATACACTTCTCATTGTTCCAGCCCAGCTTCTTTCACTGCACAATCACACTGTGCTGTGGATCATGCTGGGCTGGAACAATGAGAAGTGTATGAAGCTGATTGATTGGTCAGCCTCATGCACTTCTTTACAACACACACTTGGTCAAAAGTAAAAACACGCCCAGTTGGTCTTTAAGAAACTAATTAGCATAAATCTAAAATTGCTCATAACTTGCTCAAAAATGATCATTTTTCAAAATGAAAACCACTGCTGTTATCTACATTACAGCGCTGATCACATTATGTAGGAGATAGGGCACTTATAATCTGGTGACAGAGCCTCTTTAAAGGGTAACTAAACTTTAGAAAACGTCTGACATGTCACTGAGACCCCCACCAATCGCTTAAATGAAGCGGCAGTAGTGCTCGGGTGAGCTGCTTGGTTTCCGATCAGCTTTTCTCAGAAAGCCGACCAGTTGGTGTACGGGCTTAATAGAAAGTCTATGGGCCCATACAACAACAGCTCGACTTTCCGAGAAAAGCAAATCAGAAACGAAGCGGCTCACACAAGCGACTCTTCCACTTCATTTTAGGAATCGGTGGGGTCTCAGTGCTCAGACCCCCATGATCAAAACTTCTGACATGTCACTATGAGCCGAGGTCCAGTTCCAAGAAGTCAAAATTGGCAAAAGTACAGGGTATAGTCAGAAGCTTGATCAAACACATGGAAACCAGGAAATTCACAAGCAAAGAACACAGAAGCAACCCAGGTTTAAGTACTCCACCCTTACACCTTATAGGAAGAAAGACAGAGAAAAGGGATAGGCTGAACAACTAAAACCAGAACCGCCCAGAAGCTAGACTAGTAGTCATGGTAATCTTAAAGGGACGGAAGTTTCCTAACAACTACAAGCAGGAAGGGAAGCTGCTAGGGACATAGGAGTTTCTGGGTTTAAGTCCTGACAGTTGGTTTCTGCTGTATTCCTTTATTGTATACATTGATGGTCACTCCATTATAATTATAATTTGCTATTGGCCTCTGACAACAGATGGCCCTGTTTGGGTATTAGGAAATTGGAACGTAAGCAGATTTGCAAAAACATACGTTTTGCAATGGCTTTGTTTTTTATTCACGCTAATAAAAGACTGCTAACTAGTATAACAGATCGTATATCTTCTCCATATGGATGGTGTAAATGTTTTACTGCTGAACAATAGGATGTTCAAGTATATTTGTGAGTTTGAAACATTATATATTATATATAACTTGTTATATTGATGGAATGCTCTGTGGGTGAGGTACAAGTCATTCTCAATCTTTTTAATCACATTAGCCATCTCGAGCTCCTCGGATACATTCACACTACTGATGTAATGCAAGCAGTAAACTCCGTTAGTCATTGACCCTTCCACTTGAAGAATTGTTAGTGATACTCTTGAGAATCTAATCAATACAAACATGGTAAAGGTTTCCTTTATTTAATTTATACATGTCTTCTGTTGTTTAGGAAGAGCATTGGAGAATTGAGAAATGGTCTGTGATACTTGAAGGTGATAATGAGTTAGACAATATACAAGAAACGACAGGGGCCTTGACTTCTCCCCATAATGAAACTGCAGTACAATCTGACAGTCATGGTTTACAGCTCTTCACTGAACATAAAGAGGAATTGCCCTTTAAGTAAGGCCACCATCATCTTTTACTTCTTCGCTGAACAATGTTTCATGCCATTCATTTATTCTTTTATAATGCTGCCTGTTTAGTTACTTACTAGTCCCCAGTTTGGGCTAAACAATTAATACAAAAAGTAATTTTGTGAACAAGGCTTAACTGCGGAATGAGAGCAATAGTGTGTTCACACAATACAGTATCAGTGCAGTTTGATGCTCAGACTGGGACTGGATCCTAAAAAAACAGAGGAAAAACACATTCCCTTACATCTCTTGTTCCTTCAATATCCACTCCTACTTATAGCTATAAAAAAACAAGCATATGCAAAAACTGCACCAAAACTACACTGTGTGAACAGATATGAATAAATGTCTCACAGGAGAGAGTAAGCGGTTAGGTACAACCAACATATATGTACAAAGTACCCCCAAAATGTCGAATCAAAGAGTAGCAGGACTCCACTACATCATATAAAGAAATTGAGAACCAAGAGTCACAAGGCTACACATAATGAAAAAAATAAATTTTATTGCATATAAATATATAACCATATAACAAACGTAGTAAAAACAAAGCGAGGTTTCTAAAAAAAGGAAAGTTATATATGGATCACTCCACAGTTATATTGAATCGCAGGAATGGTATAAATGCTATACCTTACCAAAGGGACATGGTATACATGCTCCACCTTAACAAAGGGACATATATGTGATAGACAAAAGTAGTATACAAAAGACCATGACGTCAGCAAGTAAGTTGCAATAGTGCATTATCCATATAATCTGCTGTCCATCAAGCTACAAAATCACACAGTCATGTCTCCACATATAATGAGTGTATCACTTAGCAGTCTAAAGAAAGTACTCCGAGGAAAACCCCGGTGCCATATATCCAAAGGGAATATACCGTGAATGTACCCAATGGTGAAAAGACTACCAATCTGGAAACAACCAGAGGGAGCCAGTAAATCAGATCTTACCCATAAATGTAATGGTGAGCCTGCGATCCACGTGGTCCACGTAACGAAGAATAACACCCCAACGCGCGTTTCGCTGTTCTAGCTTTATCAGGGGGTGTGAACAGAGCCTGAGCACTAAGCAGTATGCTTATGAGGGTTTACAATGTAAAGCCCACGTGGGCAGGACCATCTCTTTTATACCAGTCAGTTACTCAGTGTGCTCACATTTACTTGCTTGTTTTTAGCGTATGTTTATATTATGTCGTACAGTAGAACACAATGTTATACGTGGTGCATTCTCTAGAGAATCTGATACTGTCACTATTTTTTGGAAGACCAATTGTAATAAGCCACTACTGTTGTGTTGTACCTAGGGCTGCCACCTTTTCCACCCAAAAACATCAGATTCCTGGTGTGGTTTGCCACTGGGTGAGAACCTCAGTCAGAAAATGACTATAACTCAGTTAGTCACCTCCTCCACGGACCTCCTGACCCATGGCTGTGCAGGAAGGTAGTTTGCACATGTTCAGCAGCCGGGTGGCTTGGCGAAGTAGTGGTATATGCAAAAATACTGGCACTTGCTATTGCTGTTAAATTTTTTTTACTTTTACCAGCTTCCTCGTGTAAACACCGGCTGGGCAGGTGGTTTAACGGCATGGTGGCAACCATAGTTGTAGCACTGGTAGCATAAGCACACTGAAGAAGATTTACTAAGCTAAATGTGGCGGAATTCGGACTAAATTTGCGTAAAAAAACAACTGGTGTACTGTACATGCCTTGGGCCTGATTTATTATAAGTTTTAGACACTTTTTGTAACTCACTAGACATGATCTGCGGGGGGATCCGAAACCCGGGCCCTACACAGATTAGCTGGTCCAGTGCCTCCGTACACCAGACGTACAAGCCGGAAGCAGTTAACTCCGGCCACGGAATAGCGACCGAGCTGCAGTACTTCAAGTGAATAGTGAATAGGAGCAGACCTGCAGCACGGCCGCTATGCTATGTACAGAGCCAAATGCTTCCGGGCTCCGTCCATAGCATTATGTGCCACAACATCCGGTGGATAGGTAAACAGTTGTCAGAAATTGGACAACCCCTTTAAGTAAGCCAAGAGGTGGTGTGAGGAAAGGGAAAGTGTCTAGCAAGGTGTGTCACATTTATCATAGAGCATGCAACACTGATGAATTTGGAGCATCATCTGCCTGCCTGGTCTAGTTTTATGCTGTCCATGTCCAAGTTTAATCCATTTCCGTCGCAGTCATTTTTAATTTTTTTCCTTTTTTTGTTCCAAAAGCCATATATTTTTTAACTTTCTGTCGACTTAGCCATATGAGGGCTTGTTTTTTTGCGGTACAATTTTTAACGGTACTATTTATTGTACCATACAATGTACTGAAAAGCTAAAAAAAAAGTCTTTGTAGGGTAGACTCGAAAAATACAGCGATTTCTCCATTGTTTTTCGGTTTAGTTTTTACGGCGTTCACTGTGCAGTAAAAACGACATGTTAACTTTATTCTGCGGATCAATATGATTACGTCGATATCAAATTTATATATATTTTTTTAGCTTTTACTAAGTAATCACTCTTTGTCAAAAAAGTATTTTTTTTGTGTCACCATATTCTAACTTTGTCATTTTTCCACCAATGGAGTAATTTGAGGGATTGTTTTTTGCTGGTCGAGTTGTAGTTTTAATCGGTACCATTTTTGGATACATTCGACTTTTTGGTCACTTTTTAATACATTTAATTTTTTTTTTTTCCTATGGTGTTCACCCAGCGTGTTTAATAACTGTAAATTTCAATAGTTCAGACTTTTACAGACGCGGCAATACCAATTATGTTTTTATTTTTGTGTTCATCATTACATAATTTTTTTGTTAAAAATGGGGAAAACATTTATATTTTGACTTGTTTTATGTATTTCCTTTTATCTGTGATCTACTATTAGGGGATGTTCACACGGAGTGTTTTCAGCCATTTTTCGGGCCGTAAACGTCCCGAAAAATGGCTGAAAAATCGGAAGCAGAACGCCTCCAAACATCTGCCCATTGATTTCAATGGGAAAAACGGCATTCAGTTCTTGTAAAAAAACGGCCACGATAAAGAAGTGCATGTCACTTCTTCAGCCGTTTTTGGAGCAGTTTTTCATAGACTCTATAGAAAAACAGCTCCAAAAACGGCCGTAAAAAACACGGCGAAATACGTCAGTATGATTAAAAAACAGCTGAAAATTAGGAGCTGTTTTCCCTTGAAAACCGCTCTGTATTTTCAGACGTTTTTAATTTTGTGTGTGCACATACACTTAAGCCTGATCTCCGGTAAGGCTTAATAATAGGGCACTGATGGCAGACCTGAAGGCCTTCAATAGGCCTCCAGCTACCTAGGCAACCCATCGGCACCCCACAATTATGTCGCACTGGGGCCATCAAGGGACAGAGGGAACCCCCTCTGTCTAACCGCTCAGATGCCGCGGTCGCTATTGACCACGGCATGAGAGGTCAAATGGCCAGAAGTTGTTTCTGAAACACTGCACCAACTTATACTTACCATGGCTACATGTCCCTCCGACGCAGCCTTGGGATGACGTTTCATCCCATGTGACCACTGCAGCCTGTGATTGGCTGCAGCGATCACATGGTATGAAACGTCATCCCAGGAGGCAGGCCTGGACAAAGAAGCTCAGAATTCTGGGAAAGTATATGATTTTTTTTTTCTTCCTGAGTTGCGTTTTTTGCGGCGGAATCGTATATTTTCCACCAGAAAAATTGCAACACCTGCTATTTATTTCAGGTTTTACATTCCCACTGAATTTAAGAGTAAACCCGTAACAGACAAAACGGCAATTACACAAATACAATGGACATGCTGTGGATTAAAAAATGCACCGCAGGTAAATTTCTGAACGTTCTTTTCCGCTTATCATTTATGCAGCGTGTGGATGAGATTTGTTCAAATCTCATCCACTCTGCTGCTACTGTATTATGTTGTGGATTTTCCACAACTAAATCTGTTGTGGAAAATCCACAGTATTTACACTATGTGTGAACTTACCCTTAGGGTTTATTTACACAAACGTGTAATACGTCCGTGCAACGCGCGTGATTTTCACGCGCCTCGCACGGACCTATGTTAGTCTATGGGCCGTGCAGACAGTCCGTGATTTTCACGCAGCGTATGTCCGCTGCGTGAAACGCATGACATGTCCTATATTTTTGCGTTTCTCGCGCATCACGCACCAATTGAAGTCAATGGGTGCGTGAAAATCACGCGCAGCACACGGACGCGCGTGATTCGCACAAGAGCAGTAAAAAGTATAAATGAAAACAGAAAAGCACCACGTGCTTTTCTGTTTACAAACATACAAACAGGGTCATAATGATGGCGGCTGCGCGAAAATCACGCAGCCACGCATCATATGGTGATGACACACGGAGCTGTTAAGTGCCTTTTGTGCGCGCAAAAGGCCGCAATGTGGTGCGATTTTTCAGGCGGAAGGTGCTGTGGTTCCTAGGTCGGATACGCTGCATGATTTTTATGCCCGACCCGTGGGAACCTGGCCTAAGGCCTCCTTCACACAGGGTTTTTCTTTAGCATTTTAAACTGCATGTAAAAACTGCAACATTTTTTAAATGTTACGTGCATTTTTGATGTTTTTTAACATATGTTTTTTTATTTTGTAACATTTTTATGCATTTGTTATGGCATTTTTAAAGTCCTATAGAGAAGCCTATGTGAAAAAAGAAAAAAAAAACATACCAGAGCATGCTGCGTTTAAAAAAAACAAAACAAAAAAACCAAAACAACACACACCAAAAAGCTGTATGTAGGCATTCTCATATTCAACCATACACCTTAGGCCTTATTCACACAAAGGTGTGCGTTTTGCGTGCACAAAAAATGCTGCGTTTTTTGCGCGTTGCAGTGGCGTGTGTCATCAGTATCTGCTGCGTGGCTGAGTGATTTTCACGCATATGCCATCCTTATGACACGCGGTTTTGAAGTTTAGAAAAAGAAATGAAAGTGCTTTTATTTTTTTCTTCATTTCTTTATCTACAGTTGCGCGAATCACGCGCGACACACGGAAGTGCTTCCGTGTGCCGTGACTTCAATGGGTGCGTGATGCGTGAAAAACGGCCAAGTATAGGACATGTCGTGAGTTTTACGCAGCGGACATACGCTGCATGAAAATCACGGACTGTCTGACCGGCCCCATTCACTAACATAGGTCCGTGTGACGGGCGTGATTTTCACGCACGTAATACACGTTCGTGTGAATAAGGCCTTAAAGTAGCATCTGGCTGCAGAATTTTTGGGAGAACGAGAACATGCAGTGAAAACCATCACTGTAAGGGCAGATACAGACGGAGGTTGCGTTTTTGCGCGCGCAAACAACGCGGCGTTTTGCGCGCGCAAAAAACATTTGACAGCTGCGTGTGTCATCCGTGTATGATGCGCGGCTGCGTGATTTTCGCGCAGCCGCCATCATAGAGATGAGGCTAGTCGACGCCCGTCACTGTCCAAGGTGCTGAAAGAGCTAACTCTTTCAGCACCCTCGACAGTGAATGCCGAACACAATATCAAAAAACCTGTTGAAAAAAAAGAAAAAGTTCGTACTTACCGAGAACTTCCCGGCCGTTGCCTTGGTGACGCGTCCTTGGTGACGCGCCTCTCGACATCGGGCCCCACCTCCCTGGATGACGCGCCAGTCCATGTGACCGCTGCAGCCTGTGCTTGGCTGGAGCTGTCACTTGGACTGAATTGTCATCCCGGGAGGTCAGACTGGAGGAAGAAGCCGGGAGTTATCGGTAAGTCAGAACTTCGTTTTTTTTCCTACAGGTTCATGTATATTGGGATCGGAAGTCACTGTCCATGGTGCTGAAACAGTTTAACTCTTTCAGCACCATGGACAGTGACTATCTCCTGACGTCGCGTACCGATAATTTTTTTGCCGGGTTCGGCCAAAACGAGTTCGGCCGAACCCGGTGAAGTTCGGTTCGCTTGTCCGGCTTCGCTCATCGCAAAGACACTCCGTTTGGATGTTCGGAAACAGAAAAGCACGTGGTGCTTTTCTGTTTACATTCATCCTTTTGACAGCTGGTGCGCTGTTTCAGTCGGTTCGCACGGAAGTGCTTCCGTGCAACCTGCGTGGTTTTCACGCACCCATTGACTTCAATGGGTGCGTGATGCGCGAAATACGCAGAGTTATTGAACCTGTCGCGCTTTTTGCGCAGCAGACAAACGCTGCGCAAAAAGCACAGACTGTCTGTACTGCCCCATAGACTTGTATTGGTCCATGCGTGCCGCGTGAAAACCACGCGGCCCGCACGGACCGAATACACGCTCGTGTGAATCCCCCCTAAGGCTGGGTTCACACGACCACATTAACGTCCGTAATGGACGGACGTATTTCGGCCGGAAGTCCCGGACCGAACTCAGTGCAGGGAGCCGGGCTCCTAGCATCATAGTTATGTACGATGCTAGGAGTCCCTGCCTCTCTGCAGGACAACTGTCCCGTACTGTAATCATGTTTTCAGTACGGGACAGTAGTTCCACGGAGAGGCAGGGACTCCTAGCATTGTACATAACTATGATGCTAGGAGCCCAGCTCCCTGCACTGAGTTCGGTCCGGGACTTCCGGCCGAAATACGTCCGTCCATTACGGACGTTAATGTGGTCGTGTGAACCCAGCCTCAGGCCTCATGCACACATCCATTGCCCATCGTACTGCTGCTAATGATGTATCCGTGAAACATGGACCGCACACGGATGGCTTCCATGTGCAGTCCGTTGTTTCAACGGAACAAATGAATTAAATGGCCAAGACTGTTCCGTCAAAACCGGACAGGAGTAGGACCTGTCCTATTTTTGTCGGAAACGGCCACACAGTTCCGTTAAAACAACGGAACTGTGCATGGCCCCATAGAAATGAATGTGTCAGGGTGCTATCCATTAAAAAAACGGATAGCACCCTGAAGAAAATAACTGAAGTGGGCATGAATGCTGCGTGAATCCAGCCTAAAATGGCATCATTTATTATACCCACTAAAGTAGATTCAGTTGTAGTCACATGGGTTTTACAATGTCTTGTTTCGCGCAGTATGACCCATGCTATTTGTGCAGAGCATTGAACCTATATGAATTATGGACACATTTTCAATTAACTGAGTGCAAAATCTTTTTTTTATTAATTTAGGAATAGTCCTTGGGAAAACACAATCTTAGGCAGAAAATACAGAAGAAATGGGTTAAAAGAAAAGTTACATTCAAACTTCATTGGGGATTCAATCCAAAATGCAATTGGTAAGTGCAGTGGCTGTGATACATTTGTTGTGGTGGGTCCATATTAAATTTATGATAGTTTTACTGCAGCATCATTTAGCATAAATAAAATATCACCAGTCACAATGTTACTTTAAGAAAGTTTTTTGATTTGTGCCAATGCAAACTGTTCATTAAACCTGTAGGTATCTGGAAACACGATGTAAAACACTCCTTACAAATATAGTACTGTGATTAGCAAGGACAAATATCACACGCTTTCTGAATATTAATGTGACTGCCATCAGTATTCAACTGTAAATCATATGGGAAGGTAGCGTTTCACTATTCTAAACCTAAACATTTAGTCTTCTCTTCTGACAACTTTTCTAGATGAGAAGGTAACAGAAAAAAAAATGTTTAGCATCTGTTTATACGTTACCAACTCATCTTAGTAGCTGGCAAGAGTCAACTGTGAAAAAAGTTCAGGCAGGCACTTATACCATTGTCTTATGGAACCCAATCTAGAAGATAAATGGGTCTTCTTAGGGCATGCCCACACGTGGCGGATTTCCTCCGCAACTGTCCGCATCAATGCCGCACAGAATCTGCGTTGCAGATTCTGCGGCGGATCTGCCCAAAATGTGCAGTAAATTGATGCGGACTAGCTGCTGCGGACTGCGGTAAAAGTGCTTCCCTTCTCTCTATCAGTGCAGGATAG